>NC_086124.1:12862648-13162648 GCF_963921235.1 Mobula hypostoma
CATAATTAAAACAATTACATCGCATGGGTAATGTGCTAATACTTAGCCAATGAAAAATGAGAAAGGTAATAAACCGTTAGCTTAGCTTCTATACTGCTTTCTGCCAGTGAGTGTGAAAAATATGGGTCTCTTAAAAAGTGCATATCTTATAAAAAGTATTATTTTAAAAACCAGTGAACATCACTAAAATCACTTTGTGTTTACTGCTTTGAATTACAATTTACAATTCACTCACCTGCTTTCTAATTCTCTCCAGTTTGGCCCCCCCAAAAAATGCCAGTTGTATACTTAACAATAATGATAGTGTATAATGTCTAAAATATCAATTGAGGTCGGATTGTTAATCATAAACCAGCAAAAATAGGAGGTGGTGGTCAATGAACCTAAAGAGATCTGAATGTTCTGTTTTTTATGAAAATACCTGGCTGACCGTAGAGAAGAAAATAACGATTCAGCTGTTGCACTGTTGCAAGTTAACTTAAAATACGTATCACAAATTTCTACTGAAAAAGTTATTTGTGATTTTGACCTTCAGATGTCTGTTGGAAAAGTAATCCGATACATGGAACATTTTGTGGCTTTGACCTTAGAATGTCTATTGCTCTGTAGCTGTTAGAATCTGAACGGGGGGCAAGGTTGACAAGTACAAGATTTCTGTGTGTTCTTGATGGCACTGTTGAAAGGGAGCTTATGCAGCAACTAGATATTTTTGGCGTGCAGATTTTACCCATACCCTTGGAGAGCATGATAGTACAAGGAAAAGCAGGAAGAAAACCAGATCATTTGATTCTGGTGTCTGGGTAGGAAACATAATATAAAGAGACTATGTTTTTGATCGTCTAGACTTCACTTAAATGATGTCAAAATCTAAGTGGTCAGTATATTTATGCACCTTATTATAAGTGTGAAATAATCCTAAAATGATTATTATTTTATAGGAAAATGATAAATTTTCAAAAACTACACAGAAAATGGATAGGGCATCAAACATATAATGAATCAGAATCAGGTTTAATATCACTGGCATATGTCGTGAAATTTGTTAACTTTGTAGCATCAGTACAATGCAATACAAAATAATTTATAACATAAACTGTAAATTACATTAAGTATATATTTATGTATATTAAATAGTTAATTTAAATAAATAGTGCAAAAACAGAAATAGAAAGTAGTGAGGTAGTGTTTATAGGTTTAAGGTCCATTCAGAAATCTGATGACAGAGGGGAAGAAGCTGTTCCTGAATCACTGAATGTGTGCCTTCAGGCTTCTGTACCTCCTTCCTGATGGTAACAATGAGAAAAGGGCATCTCCTGGGTGGTGAGGGTCCTTAATGATGGACGTTGCCTTTTTGAGCTCTGCTACTTCAAGATGTCTTGGATACTATGACGGCTAGTGCCCATGATAGAGCTGACTAATTTAACAACTCTCTGCAGCTTACTTCGATCCTGTGCAGTAGCCCCTCCCCCCCATACCAGCCAGTCAGTATGCTCTCCATGGTAAAAATTTGTAGAAAATTGTGAGTGCTTTAGGTGACATACCAAATCTCCTCAAACTCCTAATAAAAGTCACTGTCTTGCTTTCTTTATAGCTGCATCAATATGTTGGGACCAGGTTAGGTCCCCAGGAACATGAAATTGCTCACTCTCTCTATTTGGATCGCTCTATGAGGATTGGTGTGTGTTCCCTCATTTTATCCTTTCCAAAGTCCTCAATCAGCTCGTTGGTTTTGCTGACGTTGTGTGCAATGTTGTTGCTGTGTCGCCACTCAACTAGCTGGTATATCTCTATCCTGAACATCACCTTGTCAGCATCTGAGATTCTGCCAGCAACATAGATAACGAATCACGTTTTTCACAAAATCAGAGCATGGCATTAATTAAGGCATTTACTATACGCAACTGTGTAATTGACTAATTAAATTTGATGACTTGTGTCTACACACTCATACTTCAACAATTAGAGATCAACTTCAGAATTTGGATTAAAGACTTCAGTAGAGAATAAAATGCAATAATTTATTCATAGATGTAATGATTTCATATCAATTAAATCATGCACATTAATCTCCCAGTTTAGCTAGAGAGAAACATAGTTTCGTGCAGAGCCATCAGGGTCTTAAAGTTGCAGGTTCAATGATATTGAGTGCTAAGATTTCACCATGTTAAAAAATAAACTTCATTTCTGATTTCCTCCAAGAGGACTACAACCTTGTCATTGGTTTTGGAGGCTTGCGTGCCTCAATGACCCAGAGAGCTATGCTGGCTGGAGTCAGGGTTTTATGCTTTGGCTCTTGGTGGGGTCACCCATGCCAAACAGGTCAAAAGACAGAGGCCAGACTACAAGTGGTCCACCAATCCTCCAGGTTCGGGGGTTCAGCTTAGGGCTAACAACCCTGAATGGTAAAACAAAATTGTTACAGAAACACCAATGACGAATCCTTCTACTGAGTGCGACGGTATTCCTGAGTCTCCACCTGGGACATGCCTGACTGACTGTGGTGAAGATCAGGAGGAAGCTACTGACACGATGAACACTGTCAGAGATGGAGGACCTTCACTGCTGCCCTAAACACCAGTGGTGTGATGGGCGGTAAGTAAGTTATTTCAGAATTATGCAAAAAAAATTCTTCTTCTCAGCTATCATTCACTGCTTTAATTAAAAAACCTGTTTATACCTTGAATGAGGATATGGATCAGTCATTTTGACTATGTTCTTTATGGGCTGAATTGCCTCTCTCTATGTTCAAGTAGTTCTATGATTCAATCCTGATGTCAGAATCAGTATTATTTATTCATGCAAACATTAATTACATTATTTTTATTAACAACAGCAGTCATGCCAATCTGAAATTTTTAGATTTTGATGCCCAGAATATGCGCAATCAAAATGATTTCATGGTTTCACACTAAATATTTCCCTTCTGATTCTTTTGCTATTGTTAACTGCTTAGGACTCTAAGACCGTCACTAAGAGTATGGTAACACACACAAAAAATGCTGGTGAACGCAGCAGGCCAGGCAGCATCTATAGGAAGAGGTACAGTCGGCGTTTTGGGCCGAGACCCTTCGTCAGGAGTATGGTTTTCTTTTTTCTTCCAAACAGGCCTCAACTTGATGATCTATAAGAAAATCAAAGAGTCAAATGCATTTATCGCATGTGCATCGAAACATTCAACGAAAAGCGCTGTTTGCGTCAACAACCAACGACCAACAACCTGAGGGTGTGCCAGAGGCTGCCATGCATGCCCCAATGCTCGGCAGAAGAACGCAGAACACAACAAGCCATGCTAACATGATAGCATAATGACATCACAGCTCGGGGCATCGGAGTTCAGAGTTTAATTCTGATGCCGTCTGTAAGGAGTTTGTACATTCTTCTCCGTGAAAATGTTATACAGGTCAAGCAGTATCTGTGGAGCGAGAAATAAAGTTAATGTTCAGCCAGTGACCTCTTCTCAGATGAAAGATCTAGTCTTCTTCACAGATGCTACCTAACCTGTCTGGTATTTACTTTTATCTTCAATATATTTTATGGTAATTTCTTTCCAACTCATACAAATGAAAAATTACTGTATAGAATTGCTTTGGAATAGAAGGACTTAAATTTTGGTGCCTCAGATCAATTTAATATAAATAAGATTTGATAATGAAGAATTTTCTTTGGAACTAAAGTGAGGTTATGGTAACTTTTCTCTCTGTCTTGCAGCTAGAGCCAATGGTAAACAGGGGCAGAGAGGCAGAATTAGTGAAGAGTGAAAGTAATTATTCCAGATATGTCAACTATTGTGGTTATCATGCTCAATAATCTGGTCCAGTGGAGAAAGGATATATTTGAGCTGGATTTGTTAACCTGTCCCCTGCCATCTGGGACACTGAAAGATTTACTGAAAGGTTATTACAAAGACATTCAGCCCAATGAATCTGTGTTAGCTTAATCTAAGAGAAATCCAGCTAGCCATCACATAGCCCTGCAAATATCACAAAACACTGCATTTGTTTATATCTGGATACTTCTCCAGCTCTTGAACATCAAAGCAAAATTGCAGATGCTGGAAATCTAAAACAAGAACAAAGAGCTGGAAATACTTGGCAGGTCAGCCCATACTTAACATAGAACATAGAATAGTACAGCACAGTACAGGCCCTTCGGCCCACAATGTTGTGCCGAACCTCAAACCCTGCCTCCCATATAACCCCCCACCTTAAATTCCTCCATATACCTGTGCAGTAGTCTCTTAAATTTCACTAGTGTATCTGCCTCCACCACTGACTCAGGCAGTGCATTCCACGCACCAACCACTCTCTGAGTAAAAAACCTTCCTCTATTATCCCCCTTGAATTTCCCATCCCTTACCTTAAAGGCATGTCCTCTTGTATTGAGCAGTGGTGCCCTAGGGAAGAGGCGCTGGCTGTCCACTCTATCTATCTATTCCTCTTAATATCTTGTATACCTCTATCATGTCTCCTCTCATCCTCCTTCTCTCCAAAGAGTAAAGCCCTAGCTCCCTTAATCTCTGATCATAATGCATACTCTCTAAACCAGGCAGCATCCTGGTAAATCTCCTCTGTACCTTTTCCAATGCTTCCACATCCTTCCTATAGTGAGGCACCCAGAACTGGACACACTTTTATAGAGCTGCATCATTACATCGTGACTCTTAAACTCTGTCCCTCGACTTATGAAAGCTAACATCCCACAAGCTTTCTTAACTACCCTATCCACCTGTACCCTCAGATCCCTCTGCTCCTCCACACTACCAAGTATCCTGCCATTTACTTTGTACTCTGCCTTGGAGTTTGTCCTTCCAAAACGTACCACCTCACACTTCTCTGGGTTGAACTCCATCTGCCACTTCTCAGCCCACTTCTGCATCCTATCAATGTCTCTCTGCAATCTTCGACACTCCTCCACACTATCTACAACATCACCAACCTTTGTGTCGTCTGCAAACTTGCCAACCCACCCTTCTACCCCCACATCCAGGTCATTAATAAAAATCTTGAAGGAAGAAAAACAGAGTTAACATTTCAGATTGAAGGTCCTTTGTCAGAATTGAAAAGGAGATAAAATAAACTTGTAAGATTGCAGGGAGCATGTCAGGTAGCACCCTCAGAAAGAGAAACATTTAACATATGGTCATAGCTTGGTGTGGAAACTACGGAAGAATGGAAGGGCCTCCAAAATACGGATACAGCTCAGTCAATCACAGGAAAAACTCTCCCCACCATCCAGGTTCAGGAGCAGTTATTAATCATCAGACTCCTGAACTAGTGTGGATAACTTCACTCACCTCAGCACTAAACACAACCTCTGGACTCACTTTCAAGAACTCTATAACTCATGTTCTCAGTTTTATTTATTTATTTTTGTACTTGCACATGTTCTCTTCTTTTGCAGAGTGGTTGCTCTGTGTGTGTGTGTGTGTGTGTGTGTGTAGTCTTTTGTTGATTCTATTGTATTTCTTTGTTCGATTGTGAATGTCTGTAAGAAAATGAATCTCATTTGATAATAATTTTACTTTGAACTTTGATCAGTCCTTCATGAGAGAAGAGTCATTTGTTCAAGGAAGCTGGCATGAAGCTAGAGTGTTTCTTCCTGAAATTTTATGTGGAAGCAGAAATAACATTGGTTAAGGTGACAGGGTTCTAATCTGGATGTACATTTTGTCTCTTTTGGGTGGAGAAAGGAATCACAGAAAAAATGGCCCGAAGGCATATTTTTGAAGTGTGAGGCTTGGAGTTGATGTGATGAAGACTGGTTTCATCCAGCGTGGTGGGAACCTGGAATGCAGTGCCTGCGGGTGGTGTGGAGGCAGATACCCTCAAAGCATTTAAGAAGCATCTCTGTAAATGTTTGATTCAGTCGGGTAGAGAAGGCTATGGAACTGGGGTGTGTAGGTACGATTAGGGTAATTGGTCATAGTGGTTAGTGCAGTTACAATGGGCCACAAGGCCTTTATGTGTGCTGTATGACCCTATGATGCTAGTTGGTTGTCATTATTAATCAATGGAATGTCTCTCCTTCACATCAAATCTGCTGCCTTGGTTAGTTATGCTTAGGAATCCACAGTTTTGACATTATAGCAGATAATTATCATGGCATTCAAATATAAATACATGAAATGACTTAAACCAACAGCTCTAAGATCCACTGCGGTGAGTTCCTTGTGGCTTTCTGGTAAACCACAGCAGTCCGTACGACTATTTCCTTTGTGGCTGCATCTTTTTGATCTTTCTTCAATTATGCTTTTACATTATCATTGACTGGCCTTTATACACATCTCTGTTTTACCCCAGGTATTCGCAGCTATTTTTGGACCAATACCTTTACAGATTTTGTTTCTGGCCATTGATCTAGCATTTGAATATCAATCCACACTTTTTTAAGCTTTTGCAATAGTGAGTGTTTTGATTCAATAAATTAATGCTAATATGAAGTTTATTGCAAGCCCTGGGTCGTTGGAATTTCTATTTAAAGATACCTGCAAGGCACAATAGAGCTTAAAAGCAGTAGAAATCCTTATAGAGAGGAAATAAGAAAGCCAATGAAACATTAATATTAAATGTGTCCTGCACTTTAATCAGAAATAAGAATTTATAAAACAATAAATTCATCTATTTCTTTTTTAAACACTTACCTTAATCTCAGATTGACTGATTTAAAGGTCAAGCTTTCATTGTAGACAGAACGTTGTTCTACAAATATATGGTTATTTAACACTGCTGCTAATATTAAGTGGGTCTAGTAATGGATTTTAAGTTTATTTTATTATTGAGTCAGGTTTTAAGACTTCTTATTGACATGTCAGAAGAATACAGTGTAGTTGCTCAGTAACTAACTTGAAGAAAAACACAAAAACTGCAGCTGAACAATGTGCGACCTCCAATGCTGGAATGTTGCATGCCAATTATTAGTTACAAAGAAAGGCAGGAATTATCCCAGGTCATTGGAAGAAGAATTTTATTCCCATTTTACTCTCTATCAGCTTGTGCTCTACAACTATTACAGACAAGTATATTGTTCAGTTCTGAATACTTATGAACCTTTACACAATTGACTTTTTTATTCATCGAATAATACATTTTAAATTACTTCATTTTAATATTCTGTAATAACATAAAATGCCCCAGACATACTGAAAAAATACAATGAAAACAATGCCTTCAATATCAGTACAACTTTTCCTTATAAAAATGGAACAGTACCATAGTAAGCTCCTTGAATTTAACCAAAATTCTGAAGCAGGAATTTTAGGAGTGAGTACTCATATTCACAGTTTTACAAAAAAACAGCATCATGTTCCTCTGGCCATGACTGCTTCCTACCACACTGAAGATTCTGCAACAGTACCTCTATTTGCCTAATAGGTATTTGCAGACCTTTGGAATGCAAAGGTAGTCAAAGGGTACTCAGTCATATTCTGAGCCTGAGAACTGCTTAAAAACTAGCAATCAAAATAGTGAATACCTTCCACACACAGTTTCAGGGATTTGCAATTTATAAAGAACATGGCCCACAATTTCTATTTGTTTTTGCACCTTTCAAACCAACTTCGCTGATACTGTTTTCAAGTGGAGTTCAGGACAGTAGGTCTCTGTCTGTGCAGCACACTGAGAATATCAGACGGGGTAATGAGCGGCAACGAGCTTAAAATCATGAAGCACCTTTTATTTTGTCAGGAAATTCCATATCTTCCTGTGACTCCATTTATATGTGACCTGTCTCCTGAAGATCCAGAAACACTGCTTCAATCACACTATTAAGAAAAGTCTTCAGTTATTGATACATCTGCATTATTTTTGCAACTTAAATGATGATCTACAAAGAAATTCTCTAAGTATTCATATTTTACTCATTATTGGTATAACTAAACTGAAGTACATCCTCAGACAATAATATATAGTTATTACAATAGCATGATAACAATTACATAAACATTTGTCATCTTGTTATCATTACCTTTCACTATTCTAAAACTTTGCTATCCACTCTCTCATCATGCACCTTCTATAAACTTTTCATCCAAAACTTGTCCTGTGCTATCTGTCAAACAAATGTCTGTTTTTGTTAATGTATTTTGGATCCAACTTCATTTAAAAAATTCTCATCACTTTCAAAATATTTCATAATTTCACAGCTCTTTAACACTGCAACCACCTTGAGCCTAACAGCCCTCCAAGGCCATTTTACTTCAATTGTAACCCTTCACACATTCCTGGTTTTGACTTCTCCATTGTTAGTTGGGTGTATGTTAGTGTCTAGGCTTTCAATTCAAGAATTGCTTTTCTAATATTTCCATCTCTAGAGTCCTCTTTTGAAACTTGACATGACACTTTCCTTTTTTCATCATTTTTTCTAATATCTGCTCGTGACTGTGTCAAATGTTGCTTAATATCAGCCCCATATGGTACATTCTGTCATATACAAAGACACCATATAATGGCAATTCGTTGTTCTGCAACATGTTCTGTAATTCAACCAAATACATCATTCGGCATTTCTATTGCAGAGTCCTACACCAATATTCTGGACATCATCACTGACCAGGACCCCAAATGGGCCAACCTGATAAATACAGTGGCTATAGAGCTGTTCAGGCGCCAGATATCCTGCAATGAATGTTTCACCTAATGAAACTTCAGGTGTTTTCCATTACCTATAGTCACAAGCTAAGTAAACTCCAAGGCTTTTATTCAGAACAAAAGGAGACCAAGGACCAAAGGGGCAATCTGCGTGTGGAGCCAGAGGACAAAGTTCAATGTTCAAAGTAAATTTATTATCAAGCTACATATATGCCATCATCATATACTACTCTATTGTGGGCATTTACAGTAAATAGAAACACAATAAGATCAATGAAAAACCACATGTGACAGCTACGGACAAAAAAACAATTGGCAAAAGACAACAAGCTATCCAACTGCAAAAAGAAAAGAAAATAATAACTTTATTATGACTGATCAGTTATTACAGATAGGACAATCCATAATAACCATATGGATGTAATAATACAAGATAAACAAGGAAGAACAACTTATTTGATAAATACAGCCATTCCAAACACACATAACTTACAGAAATCAGTAAGTAAAAAACACCAGAAATATGCTGAATTAAAAGAGGAAATTGAAAGACTATGGAACATGAACAGGGTGTACATTGTCCCAATAGTAATATCTACAACTGGTATCACCCCAAAGGCACTACACAATAGCATTAAACAATTTGGGATGTGCAACAATATCTATGTAAATCTTCAGAAAGCCACAATACTAAATACTCCTGTAATAGTCTGAAAGTTCCTAGCAATTGAAAAATGAGTGTGCTTGGCTCTGCCCATACCTCAGGTTTTACCAGCTTGAGCTGAGAAAACAAAAACTGCGATAATAATAATAATAATAATAATAACAGCATTTTCCAGGGTGACTCTAAACCTACTATGGTTTTGGCTAGCTTTAAATCCACTCTAATTTACTGAATTGGATGGAAATAGGCTAGCAAATAAGAACCAACCAGATAAATTATACCTTGACACAACTTCTATACATGGACAATTTGAAATTATATGCTCCTTCATCAGTAAAGTTAAAAAAAACTATTAATTCAAATACAAAGTAGTAGAACTATTTTCTAAAGATATAAACATGCCCTTTGTATCAGAAAAGTGCAGAACATTAAATATGCTGAAAGAGCTATGTTGTGTATTTAATATTTCAGTAATACCTGAATAATCTTAGAAACATAGAAACATAGAAAACCTACAGCACAATACAAGCCCTTCGGCCCACAATGCTGCGCCAAACATGTACTTACTTCAGAAATTACCTAGGGTTACACATAGCCCTCTATTTTTCTAAGCTCCATGTACCTACCCAAGGGTCTATTAAAAGACCCTATTGTATCCACCTCCACCAGTCTGATTAAGCATTCTTGATTGTTTAAATAAGTTATTATGGGTTATACGTATAAATAAGTGAATTGTATACGGACATCATATTGAGGATGTGACTAAACACATTGATGAAGATAGAGCAGTAGATGTAGTGTACATGGATTTCAGCAAGGCATTTGACAAGGTACTCCATGCAAGGCTTATTGAGAAAGTAAGGAGGCATGGGATCCAAGAGGACATTGCTTTGCAGATCCAGAACTGGCTTGCCACAGAAGGCAAAGAGTGGTTGTAGACGGGTCATATTCTGCATGGAGGCCGGTGACCAGTGGTGTGCCTCAGGGATCTGTCCTGGGACCCCTACTCTTTATGATTTTTATCAATGACCTGGATGAGGAAGTGGAGGGATAGGTTAGTAAATTTGCTGATGACACAAAGGTTGGGGTGTTGTGGATAGTGTGAAAAGCTGTCAGAGGTTACAACAGGACATTGATAGGATGCAAAACTGGGCTGAGAAGTGGCAGGTGGAGTTCAACCATGATAAGTGTGAGGTAGTTCACTTTGGTAGGTCAAATATGATGGCAGAATATAGCATTAATGGTAAGACTCTTGGCAGTGCGGAGGATCAGAGGGATCTTGGGGTCTGAGTCCATAGGACACTGAAAGCTGCTATGCAGGTTGACTCTGTGGTTAAGAAGGCATCCTATCCGGAGGGGGAGTCTTGTACTCTCAGTCACTTCACACCATGGAAACCACCATAAGCACTGGCCTGATGGGCCACAAGGCTCGTGACAGATTTTAATATGTCATCCGTGATACATGTGCGCCTCACTTAAAGAAAACTCAAAGTTCCCAGACTTCCATGTCTTCCTTTGAATCAGTTTAACATTTTGAAGTTGGAAAACATAATACTAGCTATCAGGTGTTTTTAAAACAAACTCAGGATGGCTATTGATCTGCTGAAGCGCAGTGAGATGTTTGAACGAAAAAATGATGCAGCGAGAGGAATGGGGAGTAAAACACAGTCTAGTATGTGCAGAGTCTGTTGAGTAAAAATAAAGCAACACAGCACGTGCTCTTTGGAAGGAAGACACGAATGAGTTTAAAAAATTGTCAGTAAACGTAAGGATTCATGGGTTCATAAAGAGTGAGTACTGGGAGATAATAATCATTAAAAAGAATGGATATGGCTGGCTACATCAGAAAGATAGATACATTTGATTACATAACAGATAGCAATTTTATATAGTGAGAAAATTCAACTGTATTTTGAAGCAAATTAAATAGCCGATGAGAAACGAGTACCAATTTTACTGAGTGCATTGAGTTTAAAGGTGTACAGTTTGCTTCGAAGATTAACTACTCCAGCAAAACCAGCAGAAATGTGCTTTGCTGATATTGTTAAAGAAATGCAGGAACATTTAGAACCATAGCCATTGTTGATTGCAGAATGCTTTAGGTTTCATAAGTGGAATCAAAAAGAAGGGGAGACTATTTCAGCGTACCTGGATGAATTGAAGAGATTGTCTGAGCATTGCCAGTCTGGTAATGGGCTGTGTGATGCACTGAGAGATTGTTAAGTTTGTGGAATCTTACAATAAAACATTCAAAAAATGGCTCCTAACTGAAGCATAGCTCACATTTAAAAGAGCAGTTGAAATTGCGTTTCAATGGAAACGGCAGACAGAGACACAATTGAGTGCAGCCAGGAATGAAAGTGAGTAAGAACAAAATTGCGACGTCTAAACAGAAAGAAGCAAAACATATTGTGCCAGAGGCTCACATACACCAAACAAATGCAGGTTCAAAGGTGAAATTCACAGAAAATGCAACAAAGTAATAATAATAATAATAAGTATGTTATTGTTCCCGAGTGGGAAATTATTTCATTACAGCAGCAACATTTAAAACACACTTAGCAATAATAATAAATAATAACAATAGATATAATAATAATAATATTAACTAATAATAAAGTACAGAATAATGATATACAGTATGCAATAATAATTTACCATGTGCAATAACCAGGACACATTCAAAGAGCATGTCAAGCAGACAAAAATAAATGGACTGTACAGGGAAGAAAAAATGCTAACAGGTCAATTTGCAGTTTCAAAAAGAGCACTAATCCGCATGCAAAATCTGAGAATGAGAGCAATGCAGGACTGGGTACCCTTGAGATTTTCAATATGAAAAATAATAATAGACAAGCAATATTGCTTAAGCCAGAAGTAAATGGCAAATTAATTAAAATAGATTGAGATACTGGTTCAGTTGCTTCAGTCATTCCATACAATGAGTTTGAACAGCATTTCAAAGATAGTAAACTGAAGTCTGCGGGTATCCAACTAAGAGCTTATACTAGAGAAAAGGTAACTCATGTTGGAATGACATTCGCGACAGTGAAATACAACAACCAACAAATCACATTGAGCTTGTATGTGGTAAAAACAGGAGGGCCAGCATTATAGGGACGTGATTGGCTGAAACAACTACAACTTGATCGGAAATCCATCCACCATTTGCATGTCACATCCTCTGCAATGAAGCCAGCTAAAAGCAAAATAAGAAGGATACTGAATGATGCCACAACTGTCTCCATTGTGTACACCATAAACTATTCCTCAACAGCGAGCAAGCAAGTGTTGGTTCCAATCTCTGTGCCTCTGGTTAGAAAGCATATTGGACCAAGGAAGGACCATGATGCTCAGAGGAAGTATAGAAGTGACAAAAGCAGTGGTGTGACTACAACAGTTTTTGTAGGCAATATATCTGAGAAGGCTTGTAATATGTTAATCAGGCAGTTGCTTGCGAAATGTGGCTTGGTTTTAAGCTGGGAGAGAGATAAAGGAGCTTTCGGAAAGTTGCAAGCATTTGGCTTTTGTGAGTATAAAGTACCAAAATCTACTCCGCGTGCATTAAGGTTATTGCAAGTACTTCAAGTGTAAGATGAAAAAGCTGCTTGTCAAAGTAGATGCAAAGACCAAAGCCCAGCTGAATGAATGGAAGGTCAAAAAGAAAGGAGTGAATGGAGATACAAAAACAGAGGATTTGTCAGATGATGTTGTGGATGAGGAAACCAAGAGAAGAGATTGTAAAAGGAGCAATAAGGGAATACTCCAGTGGACTAAGTGCACCTTCACAAGATCAAGATGCACAAACTAGAGGAAGAAAAAGAAAGAAGAAGAAAGGTGGTTACCACTGTCAGAAACACTTGCTGCAGTCTCAGAGTCAAGTTCTACAACCACCACGGAGGAGGCTCCAGAACCTGAGGTTGTTTCACAGCCACAAGTCTCACCTGCCAAGCGAGTGACTCCCGTCATCAGGAAAAATGTTATTCCTCAAGATAAGTGAATAATCTTGTGCACCTCACTTAAAGGAAGCACATTCCTGGACTCCTGTGTCTTCCTTTGAAATAGTTTAATGTTTTGAAGATACAAAACATAATAAGGTAGTAGAAAATAAAACAGAGCAGCAGGATGCAATACAACCAATGCATGAATATGAAACATATAAGTATCTGGAATATCAACAAGCAAAGTAAATAGATTATATTGTGATAAAGGGAAAACTCCTGACAGAATTTACTTCAAGGCTTAAACAGAGTTCAATAGTAAAATATAACAAAGGCAATGTATACTTTTCCTATACCGATATTAACATATTCTTTTGCCATAGTGTCTTGGTCCGAAACTGATCTGGAAAACTTACTAAGAAAAATAAGAGCTGAAATGACAACTTTTAGCAAACACTATATACACTCAAACACTCTTAGATTAACAACACCTAGGACAGAAGGAGGAAGAGAAATAACAACCATAACAAATTTACACAATAGTCAGATAAAACTTCCAAGGATATATTTTTATCAACGAAAGCAGGATTTTGTACTCCACGGGAGCATATGCAATTCTGGAAAGGAGTACGCACCACTAAACTTAAGTGAAAGCTCAACCCAGAAAAATGAAGAAATCATCACTACAGAAGAAAAAGTTAACCAATGGAAGAGCATGACCCGCCATGGAAGACATCCCCACAATCTGACCAGACTACATGTCGACAAGGACGCCTGGCTCAGAGTTGGAGACCTCTTCCCAGAAACAGAGGGGTTCCTTATGGAAATACACAGGGCTAGGTGTTTAACATAATAAATGACAAACAAATTCAAGGTGATGAATGTAGAAAATGCCAAGAGAAACCAAAAGCACATTACAGGATCCTTCAGCAGTTTAACTCAATCTGATTACTTACACAGGCACAATCTAGTGGCAAACATCATTCATCAAAATATTTCTTTAAAACACAAACTCATAAAAGACACCATATCTTACTTTAAATACAAGCCTGATCCAGTTTTAGAGTCAGAGTCCTACAAATTGTATTATAACTGATCCATTAATACAGATAGGACAATCCACAGTAAGCCTCTGGATATAATATAAAAGAATAAGCAAGCAAGAACAATTTACTTAATAGATATAGCCATTCCAAAAATATATAACATATAGAAATTAAACAAGTGAAAAAACTTCAGAAATGTGATGAATTAAAAGCAGAATGAATAAGATATACATTCCTGTTCATGTTCCTTCATTTTACAATTTCCTCTGGTGTTTTTTCACTTTTTGAATTTCTGTATGTCATGTGTTGAGAGGTTGAGAGGTAATAACTGTTCCTGATCCTGGTGGTGTGGGACTTGAAGCTCCTATACCTCCTTCCTGAAGGCAACAGCGAGAAGAGGGCATAGCCTGGATTGTGGCAGTCCTTGATGATAGATACTGCTTTCCTGCGACAGCGCTCCTTCGAAATGGACTCAATGGTGGGGAAGGCTTTGCCAGTGACAGAAAATCTACAGCACAATACAGGCCCTTTGGCCCACAAAGCTGTGCCGAACATGCTGAGAAATTACCTAGGGTTACCTATAGCCCTCTATTTTTCTGAGCTTCATATACCTGTCCAGAGTCTCTTAAAAGAGCCTATCATATCCGCCTCCACCGCCATTGCCGGCAGCCCATTCCATGCATTCACCACTCTCTGCGTAAAGAACTCCTGACATCTCCACTGTACCTACTCCCCAGCACCTTAAACCTGTGTCCTCTCATGTTAGCCATTTCAGCCCTGGGAAAAAGCCTCTGACTATCCACACAATCAATGCCTCTCATCATCTTATACACCTCTATCAGATCCTCCGTCACTCCAAGGAAAAAAGGCCGAGTTCACTCAACCTGTTGTCATAAGGCATGCTCCCCAATCCAGGCAACATTCTTGTAAATCTCCTCTGCACCCTTTCTATAGTTTCCACATCCTCCCTTTAGTGAAGCGACCAGCTGAGCACAGTACTCCAAGTGGGGTCCGACCAGCGTCCTATACAGCTGCAACATTACCTCTCGGCTCCTAAACTCAATCCCACGATTGATGAAGGCCAATGCACTGTATGCCTTCTTAACCACAGAGTCAACCTGCGCAGCAGCTATGGACTCAGACCCCAAGATCCCTCTGATCTTCCACACTGCCAAGAGTCTTACCATTAATATTATATTCTGCCATCATATTTGACCTACCAAAATGAACCACGTCACACTTATTTGGGTTGAACTCCATCTGCCACTTCTCAGCCCAGTCTTGCATCCTATCAATGTCCCGCTGTAACCTCTGACAACCCTCCACACTATCCACAGCACCCCCAACCTTTGTGTCATCAGCAAATTTACTAACCCATCCCTCCACTTAGATATTGAAGAAGCTACAGTTTGAACTTATAGACCGGAAATTATAGATTTGTATTTGATGTTGATTGTTGAGGACAGCCATCAGGAATCCTGAGAGGCCTTGTAGTCCTTTTCCTGTCCCTTATCAAATTTCTGAGAATTAGAGTCATGTTTATTTTCACTGTCTTATATGATGTGAAGTAAGTTGTTTTCTGACACAGGACAATACAAAGATATCAAATTACTTATAAATGGCAAAATAAGTAAATATTGCCAAAATAAATGAATAACAAGGTAGCACTCATGGGTTCATGAACCATTCTGGTGATGGACAGGACAGGACTGTTCTGAATGATTGAGTGTGGGTCTTCAGGTTCCTGTACCCCCCTCTAGTAACAAGAGAAGGTACGCTTCAAATGGTGAGAGTCCTTAATAATCTGAATGATGGATGCCACCTTCTTGGGCCACTGCCCTTTGAAGATATCGTCAATGGTGGGGAGGAGGATGGAATTCCACACTTGAGTTTGTGAGATCTTGCAGACATTATATAGTGACACAGGCATTTAGGTGGAGTATTGAGGTCCAGTTCTGTACCTTCAAGTTTTAAACAGTAACAGGAAACTGGCTTTGACAATAGCAATGATGTGAAATAGTAAAGCATTGTTCTGCGAGAAGAAATAAATCACTATCAGTAAAAACTAGGTGGTGAAACAATGTGAGCTGTATCTTTTGCTTGAGATTTAGAGTTCAGTAAAATGGAAAATGATACTACCCCTCCTATAACTACCACCATTAAGCCATTAATGGCACTAACTTCTAGGTCTACTGTCCAGTGCAGTGCTAATCACATCACACCATTTTGTTTCTTGCCAATGCAATTTGAATCCCAGTGCTTTAAGGAAACAGTATATTGGAATCCAATATCCAAGCAAGGAGAGAGAAGAACCTTGCCTGCTATGCTGTTGGTGTTTAGGGCAGCAATGAAGGTCCTCCATCTCTGGTAGTGTCCAGGGCTTCCTTCATTGTGCCAGCAGCTTCCTCTCGGTTTTCACTACTGTGAGTCATGCATGTCCCGGGTGGAGACTCAGGAATACCATTGCATTCAGGTGTTGAAGACTTCTTCATTGATGCTCCCATAGCAGTGTTGTCTTACCAGCCAAGGTTGTTAACCCTGAGCCGAACCCCCAAACCTGGAGGACTGGTGGGCCACTCTTAGTCCGTCCTCTACCCTTTGACCTGTGTGGCATGGGTGACCCGACCAAGAGCCAAAGCATAAAGCCCTGACTCCAGCCAACATAGCTGTCCGGGTCATTGAGGTACGCAAGTCTCCAAATCCTGCGACAAGGCTGAGGTCCTCTTGGAAGATCCAAGCAAGGGAAAAGGATGTTAGGATTCATCATCACTTTTCCATGGACAATTATGATCAATGATTGTTGTCCTTTCAAGTGACAACCCCATCTCATGAATGAATTAAAATTAAGCAAAGTTAATATCTGATCTTGCAGAACTATTTTAAAAAGTTGGCATCTGGAGCAATAAGTATTTAATTGCAGTTATTTTAAACAGGACAGCTTTTCTTCATAAACTTTGCTAAAATTCCTTCAATAATGTAAAAAGGAAATGACCAGGAATTAACAGATTAGATGGGCCTCACTAGTTTTGTTTGTGTGTTTAGTGGCACCATAACACGGAGCAGGAAATATTTATTCTAATTTATTCCCCGCAGAGCTTTAAATAACATTTACTATATTCCTACTCTATTTAAGTACAATCTTTGGCATCAGAGTTTATTAGTTTGACTAGGTACAACTTTTAAAAAACACAAGATTGCAAAAAATATTTAGGATTAGTACTTTTGGCATTGTGTAAATCAGTGCCTATGTTGTTTAAGTTTGTTACACTTATTTTTGACAAGACTTGCAGAAGTAATAGGATTTTATTGCTTTTTATTTCTGATTAAATTAATTGTCAGATAAAGGAAAGAAACCAGAAGCATTTAATTATGCAATTTTAAAGTTAATTGACAAAGCATGCAAAGGCAGCATTTAATGCTATCCTAAGCAACACGCACAAAGTGCTGGAGGAACTCAGCAGGCAGCATCTATGAAAAAAAGCACAGTCCACGTTTTGGGCTGAGACCCTTCGGCAGGATTGCTGGGATTTTCAGCATCTGCAGATTTTCTCTTGTTTGTGATTTGAATGCTGTCCTGAGTTGGTTTTGAGAATCTGGAGGTGAAATCCATTTCTTGAACCACAATCTATGTTCTTCTATTAGATGTGGAACTGGATTTTGGAGCCTGTTTATTATTGTCAAAAATACCAAGATACAGTGAGAAGTTTGGCTTGCATACTATTCACACAGATCAGATCATTACACAGTGCATTGGGGTAGAAGAAGATAAAACCGTTACAATGTAGAATAAAGTGTAACAGCTACTGAGAAAGTTCAGTGCAAGTAAACAGTTGCAAGATCATAACGAAGTATATTGTGAGGCCAAGAGTTCAGCTCATCATTCTAGAGGACTAATGGTCGATAACAGTGAGGTAGAAGCTATCTCTGAGCCTGGTGGTACACGCTTTCAAGCTGCACAGTGGAAGAGGAGGAAGAGAGAATGTCCAGAGATTGTGGGGTCTTTGATTATGCTGGCTGTTTTACTGTTGCAGTGAGAAATGTATGCAGAGTCCATAGAAGGGATGTTGGTTTCCGTGATGTGCAGAGTGGAGATGTATCTCTATTGAAGGAGGCATAAGGGGTTCCTTCCCTTCGCTAGCCTGCAGGTCACCCTTAGGCAAGGTGAGACACCTGCTTAGCACCCCCTGATCAGGGTCATGTGAAGCCATGAGAGCAGGTGGTGAGTGGTCGTATGAGCAGCCGGTGCACGTCCCAAATCCTGGTTCTGCAACCATTGACACCAGGCAGACAATCTCTGAAGAGTATTGACAGTGGCTGGGGTCGCCCAAATTGTAAAGGCACTGCCCAGGAGAAGGCAATGGCAAACCGTTTCTGTAGAAAAATTTGCCAAGAACAATCACAGTCGTGGAAAGACCACGATCGCCCATGTCATTCAATTGGGCACTTAATGAACGAGCATTAGGGGATGCACTGCCACTGGAAGGACATTCAGCTGATATGTTGAGCTCTATGTGGAATGAGCTGCTTGAAGTAGGTGCAATAATAACTTCTAAAAGAGTTCGACAGGTACACGTATTGGCAAGGTTTAGAAGGTCTTGGGTCAAGCATTGGCACATGGAACTTGCTTGGATGGGGCATCTTAGTTGGCACAGACCAGTTGGACTCAATGGCACGAGTTCGTGCTGTATAATTCTATGACACTATAAATAGCATAGAATAGAAACATAGAAAATAGATGCAGGAGTAGGCCATTCGGCCCTTCAAGCCTGCACCGCCATTCAGTACAATCATGGCTGATCATCCAACTCAGAGCCCTGTACCTGCCTTCTCCTCATACCCCCTGATCCCTTTAGCCACAAGGGCCATATCTAACTCCCTCTTAAATATAGCCAATGAACTGGCCCCAACTGTTTCCTGTGGCAGAGAATTTCACAGATTCACCACTCTCTGTGTGAAGAAGTTTTTCCTAATCTCAGTCCTAAAAGACTTCCCCTTTATCCTCAAACTGTGACCCCTTGTTCTGGACTTCCCCAACATCAGGAACAATCTTCCTACATCTAACCTGACCAATCCCTTGAGAATTTTACACGTTTCAATAAGATCCCCCCTCAATCTTCTAAATTCCAGAGAGTATAAGCCTAGCCGATCCAGTCTTTCATCGTGTGAAAGTCCTGCCATCCCAAGAATCAATCTGGTGAACCTTCTTTGTACTCCCTCTATGGCAAGAATGTCTTTCCTCAGATTAGGGGACCAAAACTGCACACAATACTCTAGGTGTGGTCTCACCAAGGCCTTGTACAACTGCAGTAGTACCTCCCTGCTCCTGTACTCGAATCCTCTTGCTATGAATGCCAGCATACCATTCGCCTTTTTCACTGCCTGCTGTATCTGCATGCCCACTTTCAATGACTGGTGTACAATGACACCCAGGTCTCGCTGCACCCCCCGTTTTCCTAATTGGCCACCATTCAGATAATAATCTGTTTTCCTGTTCTTGCCACCAAAGTGGATAACCTGACATTTATCCACATTAAATTGCAGCTGCCATGAATTTGCCCACTCACCTAACCTATCCAAGTCACCCTGCATCTTCTTAGCATCCTCCTCACAGCTAACACTGCCGCCCAGCTATGTGTCATCCGCAGGCTTGGAGATGCTGCATTTAATTCCCTCGTCTAAGTCATTAATATATATTGTAAACAACTGGGGTCCCAGCACTGAGCCTTGCGGTACCCCACTCGTCACTGCCTGTCATTCTGAAAAGGTCCCGTTTATTCCCACTCTTTGCTTCCTGTCTGCCAACCAATTCTCTATCCACATCAATACCATACCGAGTGCTCGTTAATGCATTGCATTGTCCCATTATGGAGTCTAAAGAGTCCTGATCTTAGTTCAAATGGTGCTTCCTTTCTCTCTTAGACCTTACTTATTGCTTTGAGTATATCTGTCTCACAACAGACAAGTAGGACACTCAGAGAATGGCAGGGGAGCAGAGGACCAAACCCCCTGGCAAATAGATCTTGGATTATATGACACAAGAGGTTCTGCAGACGCTGGAGATCCAAAGCAACGCGCACAAACGTTGGAGGAACTCAGCAGGCTAGGCAGCGTCCACGGAGAGCAATAAGCAGCTGATGTTTCAGGCCCAAGACCCATGAAGTAAAAATAATAAAATTAGACGCCACTTCTCCTCAGGTTCTGAGTCAACCAAGTGCCTCCTGATATCTCAGTGCATAAAAAAACCCCACAGTGGTGTCTGGCGGTCTGCCACTAGAATTTGATGTTGCAAAAGATGGAATATGCTTCATGCCCAGTGCATGAATTGCCAGCAATCAGCCAGATGGAAGCTCCTCCACCACGTAACCAGAGAATTATTTTTCCTTTAATTTCTTTCTTTCTCATTGCACTGTTAAAGCAGTGAAGATGTCAGGCAGGACAGTGGAATGCTTATCCTACAGGGAGACCTGACGACTACACGGCAAGAATTGCATCCAGCTGATGTTTCTTTCAGACAGTGTTAAGGATTTAGAGCTGGAACTGGATGAACACTAAACTACTTAGGAGGCTGAGGAGTTGATGACAGGACATATAAGGAGGTAGTTACACCCAAGGTGCAGGACACAGGTAACTGGGTGACAATCAGGAGGGGACAAGGGGATAGGCACCTCGTGCAGAGTATCCCTGTGGCTGTTCCCCTCAACCACAGGTATACCACTTTGGATATTTTTGGGTGGGGGAATGACCCAGTGGAGGAAAACCACTCTGTCACAGAGTTTGGCTCTGTGGCTCAGACGGGAAGGTGGGTGGGCACGAAGAGGAAAGCTGTGCCCATAGGGGATTTGTTCCTTTGGGGAACAGACAGGAGGTTCCGTGGACGGGGTCGAGATTCCATGATGGTATGTTGCCTCCCAGTGCCAGTGTCAGGGATAACTCGGATTGAGTCCACAGCATTCTTAAATGGGAGGGTGAGCTGCCAGAGGTCGTGGTCCACGTCAGGACCAATGGCATGGGTAGGAAGGGTGACAAGGTCCTGCAAAGTGAGTTCAGAGGGTTAGGTACTAAGTTAAAGAACACCTAACCTTTAGGTGTCCTTAGAGCAAGGATGGTTGCTGAGACTTTATAAGGCATTGGTCAGACTGCACTTGAAGTAGGTTGTGGTCTCAGGGTTGCTACCTGTGCCACATGCTAGTGAAGCCAGAAAAAGTTTCACCCATGATTAAGGAGATGGTGCAGGAGGGAGGGCTTCAGATTTTTCGATCTTTGGGCTCTCTTCCAGGTGGAAGCTGTACAGAAGGAACAAGGAACACTTTGGCACGTGAACCGGAGGGGGACTAATATCCTTGCAGGAAGGTTTGCCATTGCTGCGCTGGGGGTAGGGGTGCAAAACTAGAGCTGCAGGGGAATGGGAGCCAGAGTGCCAGAGCAGACAGTGGAGTAGTTGTGGAGCCTGCAACACAAAATGTTGTGCATGGTGGGACTAATGTTCTGGGCTGGGTCTACTTCAATGCAAGGGGTATTGTAGGAACGGCAGAGGAGCTTAGGGCATGGATCAGCATGTGGAATTATGACAATGGAGCCATTAGTGAGACTTGGTTGCTGGAGGGGCAGGACTGGCAGCTTAATGTTCCAGGGTACCGTTGTTTTAGGTGTGATAGAACGGGAGTGGTGACATTACTAGTCAGAGAAAATATCACAGCACTGCTCAGTGAGGACAGATTGGAGAGTTCATCTACTGAGGCTATATGGGTGGAACTGGGAATAAGAAAAGATGACCACTTTAATAGGATTATAATATAGACCATCCAACAGTCCGCAGGGTTTAGAGGAACATATTTGTAAGGTGATCACAGACTGAGGCTGTGATAGCAGGAGATTTTAACTCTCCCATACTGTAAAAGGGCTGGATGGGATGGGGTTTGTCAAATGTGTTCAGGAAATTTTTCTTTATTGGTTTATAGTGGTCCCAACTAGAGAGAATGTGATACTAGATCTCCTATTAGGGAATGAGACAGGCCAGGTGACAGGAGATTGTGTAGAGAAACACTTTGCACCTAGTGATCATAATACCATTAGTTTCATGATAATTATGGAAAAGATCAGTCTGGTCTTCAATTTGAGATTATAAATTGAAGAAATGCCAATTTTGACAGTATTAGAAAGGATCTGGCAAGTTGGGACAAATTGTTTTCTGGCAAAGGTATACTTGGTAAGTGGGAGGCCTTCAAAAGTGAAGTTTTGAGAGTCCAGAGTTTGTATGTTCATATCAGAATAAAAGGTAAGGATAAGAGGTTTAGGTAACTCTGATTTTGAGGCCCTGGTTAAGAAAATGAAGGAGGTGCATAGTGGGTATAGGCAGGGAGGAACAAATGAGGTACTTAAGGAACATAAGAAATGCAAGCAACACTTAAGGAGGAGATAAGGAAGATTAAAAGGAGGTATGAGGTTGCTTTAGAATACAAGATGAAGGAGAATCCTAAAGGATTCTACAGATATGTTAAGAACAAAAGGATTGTGAGGCACAAAATTGGTCCTCTGGAAGATCATAATGGTAATCTATGTGTAGAGCCAAAAGAGATGAAGGTATCTTAAATAGATTTTTTGCATCTGCATTTTGGTTTAGGACACTGCCCTGAAAGTGAAACCAGCACAAGCACAACTAACTCTCTTGCTGTTGTCTCGTTCTAGCCAGTGGAAGATTTTCTCTTTGATTCATATTTTCATTTTTACTTAGGATCCTTGATGTTGTAACTGATCTGATATGGTCTTTATGTTAAAGGCTGTCACCCTCAATTCAGTTCTGGAACTCAGCCCGTTTTCCTTACTTAGGCCTAGGCAGTTAAGTAAGTTGTGAGCTCACGTGTGTCTCAGTTGGAAATAGTGGATTAGCCATTCTGTTTTTTTTTTACTGTCTTTCGTTTGCACGGTGTTATGGGGGGGTTAGGTTACTTGTCGGCTGAAAACCGCTTCCATCATGCTGGTCATCGATTGGCAAGTTTGAAGTATGCAGCAGCTCTTTCCCATTGGTTGCCATGTGTACCATGGCACTGGTGTCCGGTGTCAAGAGTAGCACGTGTGGGAGGCTTGGCCTCTCTCCTTTGTCCCAGAGCCTGTTTACAGAACCATTGGGAAAGTACACTCCAGACTTAGAAGGTCCGCACGCACTTTTAGTTAAGTATCTGTTTGTTAAATATTTAGTTTGTCAGTTTGTGTAACCTGAGGGGACTTGGATGATTGATCGAATCTTTTACTCTTGGTAAATAAATGATGAATATGTTTATTGGTAGTTGGTGTCTTCTGTCTCACTTACCAAACCCGCGAATCTGCTTCCACTTCTTCAGCAACACTAATAATTCCAGAAGGTGGATTTTTTGTCCTGTTCCTGCCACTACCTGCAAGGAGTTTGTACATTCTCCTCGTGACTGTGTGAGTTTCTTCCCCCATTCCAAAGGTGTACAGCTTAGTTGGCCTAGTACAGCTCACTTGGTCACATGGCCAGTGCAGGCCCATTGGGCTGGAAGGTCCTGTTACCATGACGATTCTCTAAATAAAAAAAATCACCCAGAACAATGTAATTGCATGCTTAATATTAAGGCATGAAATAAGGAAGCTTTATAACCATAGGAATGTCTACATCAAGTGATCTTTCTTCAGTGAGGGGATGCATTGTATACTGTATTCGTCTAATTGGTGATCCCTACTTTTATTTAGTTTGTTGTTAGCCTAATAAGCAGGGAGGAAAGATATGGCTCATGTGGCTTATTTGCATTTTCTCCTTTGCAAAATGTTTTGCACTGCTTCGTTAATTTAAATGGCCTTACTTGTTCAGTATTGCTCACCTTTGTGTATATTTTTTTGATGAAATCAGTTGTTTGTTTGGTTGTCTCTAAACTGTGGTTCACACATACTTATCCATTGGCTCACTGTGTGGTAAATGCAATCAAAGTCTTTGCCCATAGATTTGACCTGTGATATAGCAATTAAAATTAATACGATTGATAGTTCCAAATTACAGATTTTTCCCCAAGAAATTTCTAAAAAATAGCATATTTTAGTAAAGTGGAGAGTTGTAGAATACTGAAGTAGAACACTCAAAATAAATAAATCTTATTATGTATTCAATCACCTGCTCCATATTCATCTATGACATACTAATGGTAACATAATAAGATTTTAGAAATCTTTTTCCATGCAAACTTAATTAGTAACACAAAACATCAAACAAACACTACTTTCATTTAAGAACCTGCTAATGGCCTGGGTTTGGAGAATCTTTTTGGAAAATTGAGCTTATATGTTTCATGATTGCTGCTTTCATACTGTACTCAAAGTAAAGATATTCTGCTATATACACACATATACATTACTTAGATATTTGTGGGAAGACTAAATTATGAATAAGGGAGTGTACGAAAGACCATTAATAACACAGATGCTGAACTCTGGCTTATTTGAAATAATGCGGTTGCTTATCTAAACTTCTTTGAAGAACACCAGAGGTATGTTGCCATTAAAAAATGTGTTAGAAAAATAGTGGAATAGTGCTAAGAATGAAGATGGAATGCATAAGGCGTGGGTGTTGTGATTTGATAATTTATGTTTTACTGACTTGAAACAAATAATCAACTGGTGATTCATTTCTGTTAATTAACATTTTCCTTCATGGGATATTGGTCACATAGAAATAGGCTCTGAGATTTCTTTGGTGCTAAATAGATTCTGGTACTCTAAGTATTCTATCTATTGAGATCTTAGCCAGAGAAATGCAGCTTAAAATCTTCACATGAAGCAAAATGAATATATGGCTGCCATATGTGTGTTTAAGCTTTGATAAATATGAACAAAACTATGAGTATATGCAGTTATCTTAAATACTTGGCAAATTTATATTGCACTTTATCGTTGACCTATTTTCTTGGAAGAATGACCAAGCAAAGAAAGTTAAAGGAAGACACCTTGTATGGAATTTGGGTGAGATGGATAATCCCTTGCATCTCATCCTTCACTTCTCCACCTCCTGGCTGTACTTCGACTTGTGTGCAGCCAGTGCGAGATTTCCTTGTGGGTGTGCTCCCAGGGTAAACACTAGTAGATTTTCCTATTTTCCTAGTAGATAACACTATTTTCCTGAATTCTCTGTTTGCCCCTTATGGCTGTGTACCAACTAGCCTGTTAGAAGGGAAGGCAACTTACATTTGTTGGACGCCAGTGAACTGCAGTACGTCACTGGCAAAAGGATGATGTTTAATTTATTTTGAGAATTATATGCTCTTTTTCATAAAAAAAGATGACTGTTTCTTTAATTAGTTCAGGGGTCCCAAACCCGGCACTGACCCCTTGCTTAATGGCATGGGTCCATGACATAAAGCAGATTGGGAGCCCCTGAATTAAGTATTGATTGATGAAATTGTATTACCCAAATGCACCAATCAAGACAGTTAGTTGTGATTATTGTGTTTTTAATATTGTACATGAATTGGATATAGTGTAGCTTCCATTTTCTATTTTGTACCTAATAACCCTAATCTTACTGGCACCAAGTTAACTAACTAACTGATATACTTTGTTAGTTACTAACAAAAATACATCAGTTAATTTTTCATATATAATTAACAATGCCAGTTGCTATCAATTAACCTGTAGCCTGTGTTTATTTAAGTTATATTAAAACCTTTGATCAAAATTAAACTGAAACGTGATTCTTGGATTTGGTAAAACATTCCAAATACCTCTGGTTCTGCAAGATCTCAAGAGTGAGGAACTCCCAGGTTGAAATCTAATTCAGGAAGAAAGGCTGGAAACTTAGCTTAAAGCTACTGCTTGTTGTCCTAAGAAGGCATGGGGTCAATCCCAGAAGGTGGTCCTTTGAGCTTTGAGATTCATTGCATAGAGTATCTAAAGATTGGACTGTGGAACTGAAATGTTACTGAAGTTTCAGGGAGTAGAGTCTTTAAATGATGAATGTAGTCCTCTGTATAGTAGATAAGGACTCTACAATGCAACCTGTCCGGGAGTCTTTGAATCTGCTTAAATTTACTGCCCTAAACTCCCCCATCTAACAACTTTCTCATCAAATCTGAAATGGAAAAAAGATTCTCATGTGCTCCTGGCCTCAACAGATAAAATGTCAACTTATGTCTGGAAAAAGAGGCAAAGGTGATGCAGTAGAAAGTATGTGCAGGAAAACCCAATTCAGGAAAAACTTCTAAACAGAGTCCAATGCAAAACGTACTGCCAACTTGTGAGGAGAGGTACTGGGTGATTTCAAGCCCCAGAACTCAAGTGAAACTCCATTTAAAAAAAGAATCAACCATAACTGGATTACTTCATGTGCTTAAAACCCATCTGCACACTCAGTTGATTAAAGATCAGATACCAATCTAAGCTCTTCAATGACTTTGGTCTTGCATTAGACATTATGCTAGAGTATGCATAAACATATAAATCGGAAGTAGGAGTAGGTCACACGTCCTCTCAAGGTGGTTCTGCATTTAATAAGCAGATTGTGACTCATTTGATTGTAGCCTCAACTCAGTGTATCTATCTCTTGTGATAACATTTCACCCCTTTGTTTATCAAGTTTCGATCTGCCTCTACCTTAGAAATATTCAAACACTGCTTCCACCAGTCTTTGAGGAAGAAAGTTCTGAAGGCTCATGAACTCAGGGAAAATATTTTGACTCGTTCCTGCCTTAAATGGGTGATGCCTAATCTTTAAACAGTAACCTTTATTTTTTTTTCTTCCACAAGGAACCATATTTTTCACATCCTTTTTTTTACGATCCTTTTAGGTTTCAATTAAACCACATCTTATTTTCTTCAACTGCAGTAGATATGCATAAATATGCAATCTCCGACTTGACATGTGTGACTGATTCTGATATGGGTCTCTATTGTGGACTGAGAGGGGGAAGGGGGCAGGGAGAGGGGAATCATGGTTGGGAAAAGGGGAAAGGCAAGGGGATGAAGTAGAAAACACCACAGAGACATCCTGTAATGATCAATAAACCGATTGTTTGGAATCAAATGACCTTGCCTGGGGTCTCACACACCATGTCTGCACACATGCCACCCCTGGCCCCTGTCACTCCTTCTCTGCCACCTGTCCCACACCCCTCCTATGGGGCTCCACCCTCACCGTTCCCAACATCCTTTGCTCCTGCCAGATTTACAAACTCGCTCTCCTCTTCACATTGACAAATACAGTACTGTGTAAAAGTCTTTGGCACCACAGCTACAACCTTTGTACAGTGCTGTACATAAATATGTATTGATTTAGTATAACAAGTATGTTAGAATGATACAACATTTATTTATGTACCTGAAATTGTACTGAAACTGAGATGTATTTATGACTTCTTGTCCTTGACCTATATTTTCTTCCATTTCTTATTCGCTTGCATCTCTAGCCAGATACAAGCTCTTCAGTTCATTTTCAGGTTTTAACATATGTATTTGCAAACGTCATTCCATTTGCTGCTCATCATCACCATTTTAAAATACTCTTCCCCAGAAATTCAATTGCCGTGATGCTGTTAGGTTCTTTTCAGCATTGTGTAATTGAGAATAGGCTTTCTTTTTCTGGAAATTAAATCATGACCATTTCCATATTTCAAAATCAGCATCTGAATCAGGTTTAATATCCTCGGCACTTGTCATAAAATTTGTTATTAGGCAACAGCAGTACATAATAGTAAAAAACATGAGATATGACCAGTGCCCTGATTATTTTTCTGCTCTAAAGCGGCATGGTAGTGTAGTGGTTAGCACAACAGTTTACAGTACAGGTGACCTGTGTTCAATTCCCACCGCTGCCTGTAAGGAGTTTGTATGTTCTCCCCGTGACCGCGTGGGTTTCCTCCAAGTGCTCTGGTTTCCTCCCACAGTCCAACATTGTCCCGTGATTAGGTTAGGATTAAACTAGGGGATTTCTGGATGAAAAGGCCTATTCCGCACCATACCTCAATAAAAAATAAGTGTGAACACTGTATAATGTGAAGGTAAAGCAAACATAGAGGTTAAAGCAAGCAAATTCAGTAGGCAGACCAGTTAGGGACAGGGAGTGTGGAATATCTAATAGGCTAAAAAGCATTTAATTTAATTCAAGAAGCCTTGCAGGAAAGGCAGTTGAATTAATTGCAATGGTCAGCACTGGGGGTTTTGATATTTATGTATTTAGAGATACAGAGCAGAATAGGTCCTTCTGAGCCACGCTGCCGAGCAACCGTCAATCTAACCCTAACCTGATAATGGGACGATTTATAATGACCAATTAACCAACTAACCTGTACGTGTTTGGACTGTGGGACGAAACGGGAGCACCTAGACAAAACACACATTCCACGAGGGGGTGTGCAATCTCCTTACAGAGGATGCCAGGATTGAACTCCAAACTGTAACATCCGAGCTGTAGTAGCTACGCTACTGTAGTGTTATGGCTATTACAGCAACATGCCTGAGGGATGGGCAAGACTGACAGCTCAATGTTCCAGAGTACACATGCTTCCAATGTAGCTGAGGCAGAGGTACGAAAGAAGGGGGAGTTGTTGTACTATTGATTAGACAGAACATTGCAGCCACACTTAGATTGGACATTCTGCGGGGAATGCCCTGCAGAACCATCTGCCTAGAACCTCGAAATAAAACAAGAGAGGATCAAAGTTCAAAGTTCAAAGCAAACTTATTATCAAAGTACATATATACAACCATGAGATTAATTTTCTTGTGGGTATACTCAATAAATCCATAATAGAATAACAGCAGTGTTGGCGCGTGGTCAAGTGGTTAAGGCCGTCGGGCTAGTGATCTGAAGGTCACTAGTTCGAGCCTCAGCTGAGGCAACATGTTGTGTCCTTGAGCAAGGCACTTAACCACACATTGCTCTGCGATGACACCGGTGCCAAGCTGTGTCGGCCCTAGTGTCCTTCCCTTGGACAATATCGGTGGCGTGGAGAGGGGAGACTTGCAGCATGTCTTCCATACAACCTTGCCCAGGCCTGCGCCCTGGAAACCTTCCGAGGCACAAATCCATGGTCTCACGAGACTAACAGATGCCTTAAGAATACTGTAATAGCCATAAGAGAATCAATGAAAGACCACACCAACTTGGGTGTTCATCCACTGTGCTAAAGATGCAAACTGTGCAAATACAAAAATAAATAATAATAATAATAATAAATAAATAAGCAATAAATATTGATATCCTGAGATGAAGAGTCCTTGAAAGTTTGACCATAGGTTCGAACATTTCAATGACGGGGCACATGAAGTTGAATGAAGTTAAGAAGTTATCCCCTTTAATTCAAGAGCCTGATGGTTGAGGGGTAGTAACTGTTTCTGAACCTGGTGGTGTGAGTCTTGAGGCTCCTGTACCTTCTTATTAATGGTAGCACTGAGAAGAGAGCATGGCCTGGGTGGTGGGGGTGGGGTCCCTGATGATGGACTGTGCTGGCCTGCGACAGTGCTTCATGTAGATGTGCTCAATGGTGGGGAGGGCTTTGCCGTGCTGGACTGGGCCATATCCACTACTTCTTGTAAGACTTTCCATTCAAGGGTATGGGTGATTCCACACCAGGCTGTGACGCAGCTGGTCAATATACTCTCCACTGCACAACCATAGAAGTTTGTCAAAGTTTTAGATATCATACTGAGTAGACATAAGCTCCTAAGGAAGCAGAGGTGCTGCTGTGCTTTCTTCATAATTGCACTTACCCAGGACAGAGGAACTTAAAGTTGCTGGCCCACTCCACCTCTGCTCCTCCGATGAGGACTAGCTCATGGACCTCTGGTTTCCTTCCCCTGAAATCAATAATCAGCTCATTAGTCTTAGATTATGAAGACATGCAGTCCTCTTTTATTGTCATTTAGTAATGCATGCATTAAGAAATGATACAATATTTCCTCTGGTGTGATATCACAAAACACAGGGCAGACCAAGACTTAAAAAACTGACAAAACCACATAATTATAACATATAGTTACAATAGTGCAACAAATCCATAACTTGATGAAGAAGTCCATGAGCACAGTAAAAGTTCAAAGTCTCTCAAATGTCCCACGTCTCACGGGGACGGGAGAAGGAAGAAAAGCTCTCCCTGCCATGCCCGACCACAATCCGTCTCTGAGTCATCCGAAAACTTTGAGCCTCCGAATCAGCTCTCTGACACTGAGTACTGAGTGGCATCTCTGTCCGAACGATTCGACCTCAAAATTGGTTGCCAACAGCAGGCAAAGCCAGGGATTTTGAGGCCTACCCTCTGGAAGATTCCCGACCACGCAGTAACGACAGCAGCGAACGAGCGTTTCAGAAATTTCTCCAGATGTTCCTCTGTGCTTTCACATCCCTCTCCATCAAATCAGAATTGTCCACAGCCCCTATTTAATGGATACAATATAATTTTTCACCGGAGGGCTGACATTGAATAAGAGGTTGATACTATAGTCAATGAGAGGTTGATGCTGTAGTCAATGAGAATTAGGGGAGTATATATGTGAGGAAGTTATAGATAGATAAAGATAAGTTTGTAATTGTAGATGATTTTACCTTCCCTAATAGTGATCGGGACGGCTTTAGTGCTAAGGGATGAAATGGGCAGAATTGTTTGTGTGTTCTGGAAAGTTTAATGAAGCAATCTTTCCTGGACACACTTAAGAAATGAACACCAACAACATATAAGAGGCATCTAGACAGATACTTGAAAATGCAAGGCAGAGAGGTATATAGAATTAATGTAGCAAGTGAGGTTAAGCATGATGGTGATGGGTTGACTTGCCTGGTTTATACTGTACAAATCTATGAACACTATATGTGCAGTGCAAGTTCCTTGCTTTTTACAGGTAATGTTCTCAGCATAATTGCTGGGGAATTGCAGAAAATTCCCACTCCACAAGATCCCAAAATCAGAAAGTCCCCAACATGCAGTAGAATTTCCCAAAACGTATCTGTCTTCTATTGTTTCTACCCACATTTGTAGGCATAGATGTCTACATTCCTTTGGTGTTTTCTGTTTCCATGTAGTTAGTGAAAGTTATTTCATTTGAGTAATATGCAGTTTATATACAGTACTGTGCAAAAATCTGAGGCGCGCGCACACACCACACACACACACACACACACACACACACACACACACATAATGTGTGTGTATATATATATATATATATATATATATATATATAGAGAGAGAGAGAGAGAGAGAGAGAGAGGGAAAGAGAGAGAGCTGATTCTGATATGGATCTCTATTGTGGACTGAGAGTGGGAAGGGGACAGGGAAAGGGGAATCATGGTTGGGAAAAGGGAAAGGGGGAGGGGAGGGAGTGGGAACCACCAGAGAGACATTCTGTAATGATCAATAATCCAATTTTTTAGAATCAAATGACCTTGCCTGGTGTCTCAACAGGTGTGTCTGTAACCACTGCACCCTTACCCCTCTCACTCCTTCTCTGCCACCCGTCCCACTCTGCTCTCATGGCGCTCTGCCCTCTCCATTTCCAACACCCTTTGCTCCCGCCAGATTTACAAACTTGCTCTCCACTCCACATTGACAAATACAGAACTGCGTAAAAGTTTTAGACACTGTAGTTACAACCTTTGTACAATACTGTACACAAATATGTATCAATTTAGTTAGTATAACAAGCATGTTAGAATGACATAAAACATTTATTTATATAAATTACCCTTTTCTCACTGTTACCATCAGGCAGGAGGTACAGAAGCCTGAAGGCACACTCTCAGCGACTCAGGAATAGCTTCTTCCCCTCTGCCATCCGATTCATAAATGGATATTGAACCCTTGGGCACTACCTCACTTTTTTAATATATAATATTTCTGTTTTTTGCATGATTTTTCTTCTATATTATGTATTGCATTGAACTGCTGCTGCTAAGTTAACAACTTTCATGTCACATGCCGGTGATAATAAACCGGATTCTGATTCTGAAATTTTTAATGTAAATACATCCTGTAGGAGAAACACACAGGATTGTATGGGAACAGACATATATTTATGACTTCCTGTCCTTGACCTACATTTTCTTCCATTTCTTATTGGCTTGCATCTCTAGCCAGATACATGCTCTTCAGTTCATTTGCAGGTTTTACATACGTATATGCAAATGTCATTCCATTTGTTGCTGATCATCACCATTTTAAAATGTTCCTCCCCAGACATCCAATTGCAATAATGCTGTTCGATTACTTTCAGCATTGTGTAATTGAAAATAGGTCTTCATTTTCTGGAATGAAATTAAATAATGACCATTTCCATATTTCTTTGTATTAATCTAAAAATTCAAACTGCCCCATCGGGATGTGAGTCCCATATCCATTGATTATTACTGATCATGAGATATGATCAGAGACCTGATCATTTTTCTGCACTAAGGATGCATAAAACACTGTTTCCCATCACAACTGCTGAAGAATTATTTGAAAGAAGGGGAACTTGGACCACAGCCTAGTTTTCCCACCTCTACACCAGACTAGGACACATGCTAATTTACTGAATTATGTACCTTCATTCTTCAGTCTCACCACATTCTTGTCTGATGCCCCAGTACCACATTTTCAACCCAGTCCCCTTTGGTTTCCCACAATGTCACCAGGCACTGATGATATTTTACCTCAATAATTGCCATCCCTAATCATCACCACACAAGCATTGCCTGTCACCATTACTCTTAAAAACTCTTCCTACCCAGCTCTGGGCACAGAATAGACATGGCCTTCCCATGCCTGGCCGGCTTTGAAAATATGCAACATTTGGACCTTTGAAGTTCAGAGCAGGAGCCCGATTATTAGTTGATCACAAACAAGAGGAGAGCTGCATATGCTGGAAATCCAAGCAACACACACAAGAGGATGGAGGAACTGAGCAGGCGTCTATAGAAAAGAGTATTGTCAATGTTTCGGGCCAAGATCCTTTGGCAGAACTGGAGAAAAAAAGCTGAGGAGTAGCTTTAAAAGGTGGTGGGAGGGAAGAGAGAAAGACAAGGTGTTAGGGATAGGTGAAACCTGAAGGGGGAGGGATGAAGCAAAGAGCTTGGAAGTTGATAGGTGAAAGAGGCAGAAGACCAGGGGAGAGGAGCACCAGAGGGAGTCAAAGGGCGGGCAAGGAGATAAGGCGAGAGAGGGAAAAGCGGATAGGAGAGGGGGGTGGGGGGTATTACCAGATGTTCAAGAAATCGATGATCATGCCATCAGGTTGGAGGCTACCCAAACGGAATATAAGTTGTTGTTCCTCCAACCTGAGTGTGGCCTCATCATGACAGTGGAGGAGGCCATGGAAGACAGATTGGAATGGAAATGGGAAGTGGAATTAAAATGGGTGGCCACTGGGAGATCCCACTTGTTTTGGTGGACAGAGCCTAGTTGCTCGGCGTGGCAGTCCCCCACTGCACGTCGGGTCTCACCGATACACAGGAAGCCACACGGGGAGCACCAGACACAGCATATGACCCCAACAGACTCATAGGTAAAGTGTTGCCTCACCTGGAAAGACTGTTTGGGGCCTTGGATAGTAGTGAGGGAGGAGATGTAGGGCAGATGTTACTTTTGTTCCGCTTGCAATGATAGGTGCCAGGAAGGAGATCAGTGGGGAGGAACGAATGGACAAGGGAGTCATGTAGGGAGTGATCCCTGCGGAAAGTAGAAACTGGGGGGGGGGATGGGAAAGATGGCTCACAATTCTCCAAGGGAAGCTTCACCAGTGTCTTATAAAGCCTTAACATTAAATCTTGTTTTTATATGAATGCTAACATCGCATTCGCTTTCCTCACCACTGACTCAACCTGTAAATTAACCTTTAGGAAATTCTGCATGAGGGCTCCTAAGTTCCTTTGCATCTCAGATTTCTGAATTTTCTACCCATTTAGAAAATAGTCTATGCTTTTATTCGTTCTACCAAAGTGCATGACCATACACCTCCCGACATCGTATTCCATCTTCCACTTGTTTTTTCATTCTCCTAAACTAAGTCATTCCGCAGCCTCCTGCTTCCTCAACACACCCTGGTTCTCTACCTGTCTTCATATTGTCCACAAACTCGGCCACAAGCCATCAATTTTGCTGTCCAAATCATTGACGTACAATGTAAAAAGAAGAGGTCCCAATAATGACCACTGCAGAACTCCACTAGTCATGGAAACCAGTCAGAAAAGGCTCCCTTTATTCCCACTCTTTGCCTCCTGCCAATCAGCCAATGCTCTATCCATGCTAGTATCTTTCCTGTAATACCATAGCCTCTTACCTTGCTAAGCACCTCATGTGTGGCACCTTGTCAAAGGCCTTTGGTAAATCCAAGTACACAGCATCCGCCAATTTTCCTTTGTCGATCCTGCTTGTTATTTTGTCAAATAATTCCAAGTTCATCCCTAAACAATTGACTCAGACATCCTCCCAACCACTGAGGCTCAGCTATCTGGCCTATAATTTCCTTTCTTCTGCCTCCCTCCTTTCTTGAGAGGATTGGAGTGACATTTGTAATTTTCCAATCCTCTGGAACCATTCCAGAATCTAGTGATGCTTGTAAGATAATTACTAATCCATCTACAACCTCTTTCAGAGCCCTAGGGTATAGTCTATCTGGTCCAGGTGACTTATCTACCTTCAGACTTGAAAGGTGAATTGCCATTTCAATTTTCAAGTCCTCTGATGATTCTTGAAAAATCATTACTAATGCCTCCACAATCTATTCAGCCACCTCTTTCAGAACCCTGGGTATACACCATCTAGTCCAGGTGACTTATCTACCTTCAGACTTTACAGCCTCCCAAGCACCTTCTCCTTAGTAATAGCAACTGCGCTCTCTTCGGCCCCCTGAACCTATAGAACCTATGGCATACTGCTAGTGTCTTCCACAGTAAAGACTGATGTAAAATACTTACTCATTTTGTCCACCATTTCCTTTTCCCCATTACTACCTCTCCAGCATCGTTTTCCAGTGGTCCAATATCTATTCTTCCCTCTCTTTTACTCTATATACCTGAAAAAAACTTTGGTATCCTTTTTGATATTATTGGCTCGCTTACCTTCATATTTCATCTTTTTGATCCTTATGGCTGTTTTTGTTGCCTTCAGGAGCTTTAAAAGCTTCCTAGACCTCAAAATTCCCACTGCCTTGGGTAATATTTCAACGGCTGGAGTCACACCTAGAATAAAGGAAGGTGTTATGGTTGTCAGGTGTCAATTATCCCAGCCCGGAGTACCATCCTGCAGGAATTCTTCAGGACAGTGTGGGCCCAACTATTTTCATGCTTCCACAAACAAGAGAAAATCTGCAGATGCTGGAAATCCAAGCGACACACACAAAATGCTGGAGGAACTCAGCAGGCCAGGCAGCATCTATGGAAAAGAGTACAGTCAACGTTTCAGGATGAAAACTTTCAGCAGGACTGTAGAAAAAAAGGTGAGGAGTAGATTTGAAAGATGGGGGGAGGGGAGGGAGAAACACATGGCGATAGGTGAAACCGGCAGGGGGAGGGGTGAAGTAAAGAGCTGGGAAGTTGATTAGTAAAGGACATACAGGGTTGGAGAAGGGGGAATCCAACAGGAGAGGACAGAAGCCCATGGAAAAAAGAAAAGTGGAAAGGAGCACCAGAGGGAGGTGATGGGCTGGCAAGGAGATAAGGTGAGAGAGGGAAAAGGGAATGGGAAATGGTGAAGGGAGGTGGCATTACCGGAAGTTCGAGAAAGCAATGTTCATGCCATCAGGTTGGAGGCTACTCGGACGGAATATAACATGTTGTTCCTCCAACCTGAGTGTGGCTTCATCGCGACAGTAGAGGTGGCCATGGATAGACGTATCAGAATGGGAATGGGAATTAAAATGGGTGGCCACTGGGAGATCCCACTTCTGCTGGCCGATGGAGCGTAGGTGCTAGGCGAGACACCTACTTATATGCTTCATAAGGTCAGAAGTGGGGATCCTCGCTGGAAATTCCACAATACACAAATCCATTTGCAGCTCTGCAGCAAATGCAGCAGCCCGTGTCTGCGTGTAGCAAGACTTGGATAAGCATTCTTCCTCTTAAGTGCCAAGCAATGACCACCTCTGAAAATTGGGCAATTGGGTAATTGGGTAATCTTGACAGAGTCAAACCTTTTATTCGTGCATTCAGGAAACTCTTACGCATAAAAGGTGGTAGAAAGTTAGAAGTCTCTTCCACAAGTGATAACAGATGCTGGATTAATTATTCTGTCTGTTTCTGTGTGTTATTTTGTTAACTAAAAACGGTAAAAAGTGGGTTTATGAAGTTAAACCACAGAACTATGGAATGTTGGAACAGGCTTGAGGGATTAATGGCATATTCATATTTGTACATTTTTGTTTATTAAGTAAGATTTTAAAATTAAAAACATTTATCTTAATATTTGAATTTCATTGGAGTTTAAACAAAAGATTGGAGTGGAATTGAATAGCAATTGATGGCGTGCACTTTTGCTGTTGAGAACATATAAAGTTAGTTTATTGTGAAATGATATATTTCACAAAAGTGGACGCTGCCAATTACAATTCAATTTCATATTTGTCACCTGGTAGCACTTCCTTCCTGTGCTTGTGTGGAGGTGTTATATCCATTGCCTGTAGCTATAGAACCTGGTGCTTGTTTTCCGAATTGCTGCTTTACTCACCCTGTGGTCAGATTCTGTACAAGATCCAAATTCAGTGATTTGGTTAACCCTGTAAGATTGGCAACTTGGTCACTTGTTGGTTTATTGTATCTGGCCAGTTGTTCTGGTTGGTTCTCTGCTCTTAAGTGCTTATGATTTAACTCTTCCGATGTGACCATATGTTAGTCAAATTCATTATGTGGTTTGGTTAGTGTGAGGTTTTGTTGGAATATATTCAGAATCTCAAACATTTGTTGACAGACTCCATATGAAAGCAACTATCCCAGTAATCTGAAATCAGACAAGAATATCTATAATTATTTTGTTAATTACTGCACAAATTTTTTTGTTTGCTGGAAATCCCAATCTTGTAACATATTTTCTACAAAACAGAAGCTTTTTTTTTTGCCATTATCATCATTATGTTCCATGTTGTATGATGTAGGCGATTGTGGTCTCACGACCATGGTTGTTCTTGGCCAATTTTTCCATGAAGTGGTTTGCCATTGCCCACTTCTGGGCAATGTCATTACATGATGGGTGACCCCAGCCATTACCAATACCCTTTAAAGATTGTTTGCTTGCCATTAGCAGTCACATAACCAGGACTTGTGATCTGCACCAGCTGCTCATACGACCATCCACCACCTGCTCCCATGGCTTCACATGACCCTGATCAGGGGGTGGGGGGAGGCTAAGCAGGTGCTACACCTTGCCCAAGTCTAGCAGAGAGAAAGAGCGTCTTACACCTCCTTTTGTAGAGACGTATCTCCACCTTGCTACCCTTTTTCTTTTGCGCTAGACTATTAAAATAAACATTGATTTAATAAAGATTTGTCTTGTAAATGAAGTAAAAGATGTAATCATTGATTAAAAAGCAGAATTGAGCATTTCAACAAAATATGAAAATACTGATCCATGGGAAGTCTCCTCCACACTGACTGATGGAGCAGGTGATGTAGGAACAGGAGACCAAAGAGAATTTAGTTGGTGGCTATCTGCTGACATCTTTGCTGTTCCAGAAGCTCTGCAGCTGATTGGCATCGATTAGTTTCATAAACACAAATATGCCCTCTGGTATTTTCTTCAAAGGCTTGGTCTAGGTGTGGAGAAGAGGAAACTGTTAGATATTAGCATTGAGCCTCTGCTGTTTCCAGCACTGGGTGTGAATGGTCGATCTGACTGTTTATTTGGATGAATTGGGTGGGGAGATGGATTTTGACTTGGTGGATGTGGGATGAGGAGCTGCATTTGAATGGTAAGGGCTCACTGACTTTCACAGAGAAGGAAGGTGCAGATAGTAAAATGATTCAAAACAGACTGAGACTGGAGGTTAGTTGATGGGGACTTGCTGCAGTGAGCTCATTTGAGAGAGGGACATGCCAGCTTCAGGTAAAGCTGATCACTTCTAAGCACACAACAGGACAGAGCAATGTTGCAGAAAGTATGGCCATCCATGGTTTGCATGGACCCTTGCAGGAAAAGGATTTATAACATCTGGATGGACAAGAACCTGGCAGCATCTTTGGCCTAGCCCATGTTGTCCCAGTGACTCTGTGACTCTGTGTGGAAATACCTACATAGAAACCTCGCTCTTCTGTTATTTGAGTTGGGGAAACAGACTGAAGCCTGGATCCAGGTGTTTGGAGTGGTGGGAAAGTAAGGCATAGATATTGGGTGCAAGAAGAGGAGAAGGGTAAGTAATTTGCTTTCCTGATAACCTGCCCTTTCTGTTGCAGCACTGGGAAGCTCATGTCATGACTGTGGCAAAATAGTCAAACTTGTCCTAAGACTGAGGTTGTCAACTTGGGGTCCACAGACCCCTTGGTTAATTGTAAGATTCAATGGTATAAAAAAGGTTGGGAACCCCTGCCCTAGAAGGATTATTCAAGATAGAATGATATAATTCTATGTGTCATGATAAAGAAATTGTAGTGGTGATGCCTAGAAATGCTCAGTTGTTTTTTTATACTGATGGGAAACAATACCAAAGTATTTGTGTTTGCCTTTAATAAAAAAAAACAATTTTCGCTTACATCATCAGCACCACGTAATTAAATTTCTTAGCGTCAGCGTTGATAGCTGCCTACATGCTTCCAATATGACAATGATTTACTAAAAGAATGCCGGAAGAAAACTGGTATGTAAAAAAATTTACTGCGAGAGGGAAAGCTCTGAAAGGGACCTGCGGGGTTCCTTCTACATTGCCCTGATATGTGTGTGTGAATGCTGTTTTTATTTTGCCTTTCCTGGTGCAGTTGTAAACCTTTGAAAGTGAAATTCTTCTGTAGCTTTAATAGATGTCAGAATATACTTTAAAATATAGCAGTTGCAACATTACAGTGTTTGAAAAATGAAATATCTCTCTAGTTAATAGAATCAGAGAGCATGAAAACAGTGTGTTTGACCCAGCAAGTCCATGCCAAACAAGGTGCCCACCCAGCTAGTCCCAATATCCTGTTTTTTCCACATAGCTCTCTAAGCACTGCCTCTCCATGTACCTATCCACGTGCTTCTTAAACGATACAACTTCTTACACACCATTCTGTGTGTGGAAAAAGTTGCCCCTCAGGTCCCTTTTAAATCTTCCCCTCTTGGCCTAAGTCTATGCCCCCTAGTTTTGGATTCCCTTACCCTGAGAGAAAAGACTATTACCATTCACCTTATCTATGCCTCTCATAATTTTAAATGTTATAAGGCAATAAGACCATAAGATATAGGAGCAGAAGTAGGCCATTCGGCCCATCGAGTCTGCTTCGCCATTCAATCATGGCTAATCCAATTCTTCCAGTCATCCCAACTCCCCTGCCTTCTCCCCTTACCCTTTGATGCCCTGGCTAATCAAGAACCGAATATTTCTGAAAGGTATGTCCCTCATTCCCTTCATTGTCAAGAAGAAAGACCTAGCCTGGCCAACCTGTCCCGAAAACTTGGGCGCTTTAGTCCTGGCTACATCCTTTTTCACACTCTTTGCAGTTAAATCACATCTTTCTTGTAACAGAGTGACAATACTATGCAGTACTCCAAGTGCGGCCTCACCAAATGACTTGTATAACTGCAGCATGTGGCTTGGAGGAGAAGGAGGGAGAAGAGGAGAGCAGTAGTGATGGGGGATTCCATAAGTAGAGGAGCAGAAAGCAGATTCTTTTCCATGAAAGAGACACCCAGATGATCTGTTGTCTTCCAGGTGCCAGGGTCAGGGATGTTATGGATGGAGTCCATGGCATTCTACCGGAACAACCAGAAGTTGTGGTACATTTTGTCACCAAGGACGTAGGTAGGAAGATGAAGGAGGTCCTGAAGAGTGAATATATGAGGTCAGGTAGAAAGATGAAGAGCAGGACCTCCAGGGTAGTAATCTCCAGTTTGCTGCATGTGCCAGTGAGGGTAAGAATAGGAAGATTTGGCAGATGAATGCGTGGTTGAAGAACTAGTGCAGGGCAGGGCTTCAGATTTCTGAATCATTCGGATCTCTTCTGGGGAAGGTCTGACCTGCACACAATGGTAGGTTACAACTGAACCCGAGGGGGACGAATATCCTTGCCGGCAGGTTTGCTAGAGCTGATGGGAACTGGAATGATAGGGCTGAGGTTGGGGCAGTTAGTATACAAGTAGATGCAGTGTGCAGTGAGACTGTGAGGAAGGACAGGCAGATGACAGGACATAATTGCTGTTGGTGGGGTGAGTTAATGTGCAACAGGGGAGCAAAATCACAAAGGGTGATGACTACAGAACTGAAGATGTTACATTTGAATGCACACAATATATGGAATAAGGTAGATGATCTTATAGCGCAGTTAGAGATTGGCAGACATGATGTTGTGGGCATCTGAGTCATGGCTGAAAGAACATCATAGTTGGATGCTTAATTTCCAAGGATGTATGTGGTGAAAGGACAGGCAAAGGGGATGGTGTTACTCTGTTGGTAAAAAAAAATCCTTAGAAAGATGTGACATGGGATCAGAAGATGTAGAATCTAGTGGGTACATTTTAGAAACTGCAAGGGGAAAAGACCCTAATGGGAGTTATATATGAGCGTCCAAGCGGTAGCCAGAATATAGGCTACAAATTACAACGGGAGATAGAAAAGGGATGTAAAAAACGCAATGGTGTGATAATCATAGGGGATTTCAAATTGCAGATAGATTGGGAAAATCAGGTTGGTGATGGATCCCAAGAGATGGAAATTGTAAAATGTCAATGAGATGGCTTTTTAGAGCAGCGTGTGGTTGAACCCACAAGGGGAATGGCAGTTCTGGGTTGGTGTTATGTAATGATCCAGCTTTGATTAAGGAGCTTAAGGTAATGGAATCCTTAGGAGGCAGGCACACTTAGAGTGTTGTGAGCTCTTTTGGGCCCCTTATCTAAGAGAAGATGAGCTGGATCCAGAGGAGGTTCACGAGATGATTCCAGGAATGAAAGGGTTAACATATGAAGAACGTTTCGTAGCTCTGGGCCTGTACTCACTGGAGTTTAGAAGAATAAGAGGGAATATTATTGAAATCTATTGAACATTGAAATGTCTGGATAGAGTGGATGTAGAGAGGACGTTTCCTGTAATGGGGAGGTCTAGGACCAGAGGGCACAGCCTCAGAATTAAGTAACATCCATTTAGAAAGAGATGAGGGCAAATTTCTTTAGTCAGAGGATAGTGAATTCATTGTGTGGAATTCATTGCCACAGTCTGCTGTGCAGGCCAGTTCACTGGGTATATTTAAGGTGGAGGTTGATGTTATTGATTAATCAGAGCATCAACAGTTATGGGGAGAAGGCAGGAGAATGGGGTTGAGAGGGATAATAAATTAGCCATGATGGAATGATGGAGTCAAATGGCCTAATTCTACACCTATGTTTTACGGTCTTATGGTCTAACATAATGTCTCATCTCATACTTTCTATGGTCTCATTGCTGAAGGCCTGCGTGCCAAGGCTTTTTTCATCACCCTGTCTACCTGTGATGTTGCTTTCAGTTGTACTCCTAAGTCCCTCTGTTCCATGACACTCCCTATTGCCCTACCATTCATAGTTCAAGTCATAGGCTGGTTCGACTTTACAAAATGCCCCACCTCAAACTTATCTGTATTAAAATCCATTATCCATTCCATGACCACTTCCCTGACTGCTCAACATTCCCTCGTATTCTATGATAACTTTCCTCACTATCAACAACTCCCCTTAATTTCATGTAATCAGTAAACTTAGTGTTCAAGCTTTGTCTATGTGCATCCAAGTCATTTATATAAACAACAAATAACAAACATCCCAACACAAACTCCTGGGCAGCACACCACCAGACACTGGCCTCCATTCTGAGAAACAGCCTTCATCTACCACCCTCTGCTTCCTGCCTCCAAGCCAATTTTGAATCCACTTAACTAGTTCTCTCTGGATTTCATGGGTCTTAACCTTCCAGACCAGCCTACCATGGGGAAACCTTGTCAAAGGTCTTGCTAAAATTCAAATAGACAACAATCACTGTCCTACCATCATACACCTTTTTGGTTACTTCTTCAAAGGACTCTAAAAGTTTGTCAAGCATGACATCCCATGCACAAATCCATGCTGATTCCTTCGTTTGTCCAAATGCTGTTAGATCCTGTCCCTCAGAATCCCTTGAAGAAACTTCCCCATTATTGATGGCAGGCTGACCAGCCTGTAGATACCTTACTTGTCCTTGCTACCCTTTTAAAGTAATAGAATAACATCAGACACCTTCCAGTCTTAAGGAACTTCACCAGTAGCTAGTGGTGTAGTAAATATCTCTGCAAGTGCTTCTGAAATTTCCTCTCCAGCTTCCCACGAAGTCTGAGGGTGCACTTGGTTAGGTTCTATGGATATATCCACCTTAATGCACCCTAAAGATGGCAGGGTGGAGATATGCCTCTCCCAAATGAGGCATAAGGTGTTCCTTCCCTCCACTATCCTTCAGGTCACCCTTGGGCAAGGTGTCGGACCTGCTTAGCCCCCTGATCAGGGTCATGTGAAGCCATGGGAGTGGGTGGTGGATGGCCGTACGAGCAGCTGGTTCATGTCGCAAGCCCTGGTTATGTGACCACTGACACCAGGCAGACAATCTCTGAAGAGTATTGATAATGGCTGGGATCACCCATCTTGTAAAGACACTGCCCAGAGGTAGGCAATGGCAAACTACTCCTGTAGAAAGATTTGCCAAGAACATTCATGGTCATGGAAAGACCATGTTTGCCTGTGTCATAAGAAATGAACAAATACACCGAAAGGCTGCAAGTGGTAGTTCAGAATGATTATTTATGTCCTTTTGAAGAGTCTTGACCGGAAACACCAAATTCATTTCCCTCCATAGATGCTGCCCGAGCCTCTGAATTCCTCCAGATGCTTTGTGTGTTGATCATATGGTTTTATTATATATGTGGCCAAGTGGTTAAGGCATCGGTCTAGTGACCTGAAGGTCACTAGTTCGAGCCTCAGCTGAAGCAGCATGTTGTGTCCTTGAGCAAGGCACTTAACCACACATTGCTCTGCGACGACACCTGTGCCAAGCTGTATCGGCCCTAGTGCCCTTCCCTTGGACAATATCGGTGGCGTGGAGAGGGGAGACTTGCAGCATGGGCAACTGCCGGTCTTCCATACAACCTTGCCCAGGCCTGCGCCCTGGAAACCTTCCAAGGCGCAAATCCATGGTCTCATGAGACTAACGGATGCCTATATATAAAAAAAAAGATACAATGTCACTTTAGATGTAGTCAGGGGTTAACTTCAGATATGCCCAAGTTATTGCAATGACAATAGGAATTCTCTGTCAGTGTTTTCTATTACTGTCCTGAAGCTAGTGCCTCACTCAGAGATAATAGTTTTCTGGACATCATCGGTCAGGAAGGTGATGGTTTCCATTTTTGCAGCTGGACTCATGACAGTTGACTGGAATTTTTTTGATACTGCAGAATATTGCAGCTGAATCTCGATATCTATTGTGCTAAGTCCAACAGATGCCATGAAAAAATTAAAAAAATAGGAATCAAGATTGATCCCTGTTTTCATTTTTAAGGTGAAGAAATAATGATTTGATATTCTTGTAGAATTCTTATGGTTAAACTGGAATAGATGATGGATTTGAGATAAAATATTCTCTATCACTGATCACTGAAATCACAAAAATCATTGTTCTTTGTAGTTATTATCTTCCAGTTTTCTTATCTTTCGGCAAGCAAGAATATTCCTAAACCTGAGGAAGTTTACTAGTGTGTGTTATTACTTAGATCTATCATCTTTGAGCTGTGTGCAGATTAAACCTCTCTAGACTGAGTCAACAGTGGGAAAACTCCTTCATTTTTCTAATAGTAATATCTAATTAAAGATGGCATCTTTCTTTGATATACACAGACTCTGTGTCTTAGCTGTCTCCTGTATGCAGTGCACTTGATTAAGTTCAAACTAATCTCCTTTTGGAAAGGACTGTGGGGAGTCTTCTTGAATTTTAAAAATTTTGAGAGTTATTTTTGTAATGGTGGATTAGGATGGCTTTGTTCTTAGAAGAGAAGCTGGCTTCTTGGGAATGGTGGCTGGAGTTAACAGAAAAGAATACAGTGATTGCCCTGGAGTAATGATTGTAATTTCTTGGATGTAAAAGTGAAGCTAACTCTGGAAAGGACAGTACAAGTTTTGCATTGAAGGATCTAGGGAACAGTATAGGGTAGGAAGGCATTCCTTGAAGGAAATTGGTAGGAATAGAGTTTACCTGTTTTGCTGTATTCATGGAAGAGCACCATACCCCAGTCAGTTGCACCAATTTAGTTACTGCTTTGTGTCAATATCTAGGGGCAGTAAATCTTAGCAAGTCTCCAGTTGCCAGCATTTACCTTGTGTGCCAGTCCAAACATTCCTTCCAATACTTCATGGGCTTTGAGTTGCAATCTTGAATGAATAGGGCTTTCTGAATATTTTCGGCATTTCAGCTGTTGAAATGTTTTCTCCTCTTTTGCTACTGAAAAAATACCAGAAGTAAAAATACAGCAGGTCCTCCTGAGAAGGTCCTCTTGAAAATGAAATAAAAGAGAGCATTGCACACAATTATGTAAACAAATTAGAGAAGGCCACCTTTATGCTAGAGAATGGAATCTTTCACTTAAAGATGTTATTAGGGATTCCAAAGCAACGTTCTCAGGTCACATTCTTTATAGGGCCTTTGGGAGAATGGAGACTGGCTCTGATTGTAGATTATACTGACAGGAAGATTAATAGATTAGATTTCAGGGGTGTGTATTTTAAATTCATGGAATACAACTTGCAGTCCCCAATTTGTTTCGCAAGATATAAGAGTAAGTATTGTTCTGATCAGCAATTTCTCAGGATTATACGGGAACTTAAAAGAATCTTTCAGTAGCAACCGGGTCTCAGTCTGGCTAAACATTCAGTCTGTAAGCCCTTGTATTCACGGAAGTTTGGAGACGTACTGCCAGTTGACAGGCTTAATTGCAGCAGGAAAGCCTTTCCAGTTTGAAGACTGAAATCTTTATATTCACTAAATGCCATCCTTTAATTCTTTTGTTTATTAGTTCTGCATCCATAAAGCTTCTGAATATGACTTTCTGTATAATGTAACATGTAGCTCTGTGTGTTTGTACTTAGTTAATTTACTGTAACTATTTCATACTTACTAAAATATTATGGCTTCCCAAAATTATCACACTTTCCCATCAATAGTAGAAACTGGTAGCCAAGCGGAGAATAAATTATCCCAGGCTTTCCCAATTCTGCATCGTACCAAAGAGTAAATGTGCAGAACTGGGCAGTCTTGAGGTAACGTGTTCCAGGCTCCATACCATTTTGTGGGCAAATGCTTCACCTGTTTCTTGCAACTGTGATCTGAGACGAAGAAATTGACGATGTTGAGAATTTCATGAATGCACATGGAATACCACACACTGGTGAATTCTGGTCCTTGACCTTCCTAGAGTATGGCTCGTGACCAATGAAATTCTCATGAGTAAATCAGATACATACTGCTCGAAAGAAACAAACGCTGGAACTGCTTATCAGATTTGGCAGCAACTATGGATGAAGAAATAGCTAACATTTGCGTTAAAACCTTGAAAATTATGCTATAATCTTTCTGAACAAGGAAAGGTGAACTGTGCTGATAAGGGAGGGATCTAGCCTATCATATTCTCTTCAATTTTGGTTGGAGGCGTAAGTATTATGGTTTGGGGCACAAGAAGGGTTTCAAATGGATGTTAGATTATTCTATAGAAGGAAGGATAAATCGCTCCAGGTCATTTAAATCCATTAAAAGGAATTTTATTTTGTAGCTCTTTGCATATTTTTAGGTTGACTCAAATGCTTGGCTGTTCATGAATTGTCTTGAACACGAAGGCATTTGGCAGGTACAGTACTTGGATAGGAAAGGAGTAGAGTGGGCTTCATGCAGACAAATGGGATAATATCAATAGGCATCATGGTTGGCATGGATGAGTTAGGCCAAAAAGCTCATTCCTGTACTTACTTACTTACTGCCCGTTATGCCTCCGGTGTTTAGGGCAGCAATTAAGGTCCTCTATCTCTGCTTATATACAAGCATTCTTCATTACTGTTTCCGTAACAATTTATTTTGACCAGTCAGGGTTGTTAACCCTGAGCTGATCCCCTGAACCTGGAGGACTGGTGGACCACTCTTAGTCTGGTCTCTACCCTTTGACCTGTTTGGCATGGGTGACCCTACCAAGAGCCAAAGCATAAAGGTCTGACTCCAGCCAACATAGTTCTCTGAGTTATTGAGGCATTCAAGCCTCCAAATGTGATGACAAGGTTGTGGTCCTCTTGGAAGATTTCTGTACTGATTCCACGACTCTTTGACATTGTCACTGTTGACTTGTAGACAAGCAACCAATTTGACCAATAACAATAATCTCAAACAGCAATGGCGGTCTGTATACAACTCCTATCAGGGTCTTTTTACCCTTGCAGTTCCTTTGCTCTATCCATAATGATTGAACACCTTCTGACCCTATGTCACCTCTTCCTAGTGATTTGATTTCATTTTTCACCAATAGAGCAATGCCGCCCCCTCCGCCCTCCTGCTTATCCTTTCATATATCCTTAGACATTAAGCTCCCAGATATAATCTGCTTTCAGTCATGATTCAGTGATACCTACAACATCGTACATGGCAATCTGCAAATGTGCTAAAATTCGTCTATCTTATTCCGTATACAGTACTGCACACATCCACAACCAATGATTTCACTTTCATGAGCTCTTATCTCAAGTGTTTGTCATTTATCGTAATTTATTTATAATTGCATTTGCACAGTCTGTTGTCTTCTGCACTCTGGTTGATCTTTGATTGATCCTGTTACAGTTACTATTCTATAGATTTGCTGAGTATTGCCACAGGAAAATGAATCTCAGGGTTGTTTATAGTAAAATATATGTACTTTGATAATACAATTTACTTTGAACTTTGAATGCACAAGCTACATCATCTGGAGTACTGTTTTACTATAAAGGGGGATGGAATGGCAGATGGACAGATGATACAGCAATGCCATTCACGAACATTAACTGATCTTGGGCAAAAAATTCAATGATCCATTTTTGAATCAGATTGTATTGGTGTGTGATGTAATATCCTGATACTAAGTTCAAGGTATGCTTTGTCCTTTGAGACCCTTTAAGGTCAGAAAGTATAATAATTACAAGTGGCTCCCTCTTTAATAGTTTACTCAGGGAATTTGATGTATTTGTCATTCTAGTGTTTGAAACAGAAACATTTAGAAATGATTTATAAATACTTTTTCAATTTCAGATTAAAATGGTTGTGTTCCTATAATAAGTGGAATGTGATAATGATGAGTGCATTTGAATCTAGATAGAATTCTTTCCACAGCAATGAATAGTAATAGTGACAATGACATTGGGCAACATTCACAAGGTTAGTATTTATAGCCATACTCTGAGAAAATGATGTATGGTCCAAAACACCTCAGCAGTGTTATTTGTTACAGTCTGATGCATATGCGTACTTTATTAGGCCAATATTAAGGACAATCCAGAATCCATCACATTTGATAGGAACTGCATATATGCCAGACCAGTTGAGAACTGAGGGTTTCCTCCTCCAGATTGCATTGCTCAACAAGGTAAACATCTAGGATAAATTGAGACGTTTTGGTTACCTATACCAGCAAAATATTTCATTCATAATTTGCATAAAGAAATACTTTCTATATGAGCATTCTGGTTTATTAATTGAGGTCCTTGGATTGCTAGCTCGTCCTCTAATTAAGCGGACGTGGCTATAATGTTTGGTAATAGTTTCTAAACATTAGCCATTTTAAACATAGTGTGTGAACCATGTATCTATTGTATTTTTGTCTGTATTGTATTTTGTGTTGCACGTTTATTATGGGTAGTTTGTCACGTGGGTTGGGGCATGGTAGAAGTGAGGCGTATAGTTACATATTCACAATTTGTCTTTAGTTCAGTTTTTAGGCGAGTTAGAGTAGGGGGAATGTTTTTTTCTGACCGCATTTAGGAATGCTTAGTCTAAATCTGCTAGCACTTAAGTACATTTGAATACATGTAGACTGTATATTTTGTTATATTGATACTTTAGATTAGATTCGATTATGAGGACATGCAGTCCTCTTTTATTGTCATTTAGTAATGCATGCATTAAGAAATGATACAATGTTTTTCCAGAATGATATCACAGAAACACATGACAAACCAAGGCTGAAAAACTAACAAAAACCACATAATTATAACGTATAGTTACAACAGTGCAAAGCAATACCATAATTTGATAAGAACAGGTCACGGGCACGGTAAAGTCTCAAAGTCTCTCGGAAGTCCCATCATCTCATGCTGACGGTAAACCTCCAGCACCGCAAACTTGCCGATGCAGCATCCCGGAAGCATCCGACCACAGTCTGACTCCGAGTCCGTCCGAGCCTCCAACCAGCTCTCCGACACCGAGCACCGAGCACCATCTCTGCCGAGCGCTTCGACTCCGGCCCCGGCAACAGGCAGCAGGCAAGGCCAAGGATTCGGGACCCTCCCCTCCGGAGATTCTCGATCGCACAGTAGCAGCGGCAGCGAAGCGGGCATTTCAGAAGTTTCTCCAGCTGTTCCTCTGTGCTTCTTCACGTCTGTCTCTATCAAATCAGGATTGTGCACAGCATCCTACTTCTCCTCCCTCCTTTAGTTTCATTAGTCTTATTGTTACAAGATTGTTCATCTTTGCTGGTTTCTTAACAAAGGATCGAACGTACTTTCTTTGACTTAGAACATCATTATTTGTGGAATGCGTCATACTGTGTCTGCTCCCCGTGTTTAGTCTGAGTGGTTTTGGTTTGTTTGTAAGTAACCTCTGCACATAGGCCATTTTTTAAATTTGCAAGTCTGTTCAAATATATAATTTCTAAACTTGCTTTTAACATTTACCAGTAACCAGCTATAGCTTTTAGCGGAAATCCTGGTCAACAGCTATGACCTGTGGTTTGTTTGAGCCGGTAGCCAACCACATCTCCAGTAAAAGTTCTGTCCAGCTTGCTCTCCAAGTCTCTATTTGAACTTTTGAGAACTTTACAATCCTACTAGCTTTTTGTTTCTTCTGTGGGAGTTACAACAAGGCAAGGGCTCAAACGGGGTGCTGACAGAACAGGGCGTAGACAGTTCATACAGTCTTTTACTGCAAGCGTGTGGAAGTCCAGTAAAGCGAGAGTCACGATGATAAACTGACAGAGACAGCATGCAGACATAATACAGTTATCCAGGCTGAACACAGCCCTTGAAAGCCTAACTCGCCTTTGTTACAGCCTTTCTGTTCAAGCCTGGGAACCAAGGTTACCAAGCTTACCAAAACAATATAATGATGCAAATAAAGGAGTCTGGGGCAACACTTGCTATTGGACGATTATTTTACTGAATCTTAAATATTAGGGGCCTTTAATATGTAGATTTAATTGACGTTAACATCTCATCTGAAATATATACTATGATTGATACTTCCATGTGCAAGAGATGGGATTCAGATGTGTACAGTTTCTATCAGATCAATATCTGTATCCAACGAGTCCTTTACTGTATAAAAATGGCATTTTGTTACTCAAACTTCAGGTCAGTTTGGATTCAAGGGATAGGCTGTTCTTCTTGTACAACAAGAAAATAAAGTGAGATTGAGGAGCGAGTGCAAGTTGTCAGAATCCGGTTAATCAATTATGTCACTTATCTAATAACACTATCCTTTTGTGGAATTTCAATGTTTTTTCTTACTATACACTGCATTTCATTGCTTTCTTGTCCTGACAGTAGTTTCAAAATTGGTTAAGCAATAGGCACTGTATTCAATGAAATAGAAAATGAAGTGTTTAATGCACCACTAATTCAATTATTTGTCAATGTACATTTCCCCCAAATTAAAATTGCCCCCTTGTATGTCAGAATTAGAATCAGAATCAGGTTTAATATCAGCGGCAGATGCTGTGAGAAATTGTTGTTATGCAGCAGTACATTGCAATAATTAATAGTAAAAACTGTTAAGTTACAGTAAGAAGTATACACATATATTTCAAAAAGTTAACTTAAGTAAATAGTGCAAAAACAGAAAAAAAAGTGAGTTAGTGTTCATGGGTTCAATTCAGAAATCAAGTCAAGTCAAGTCCCTTTTTATTGTCATTTTGACCACAAACTGCTGATACAGTACACAGTAAAAACGAAACAACGTTCCTCCAGGACCATGGTGCTACATGAAACAACACAAAACTACACTAGACTGAGGGAGACAACACAAGGCTACACTAGACTACGTAAGACAACACAGAAACTACACTAGACTACAGACCTACACAGGACTACATAAAGTGCACAAAACAGTGCAGGGCAGTAAAGGCATCCATTAGTCTTGCGAGACCATGGATTTGCGCCTGGAAAGTCTTCACTCTCCAGGGTGCAGGCCTGGGCAAGGCTGCATGGAAGACCAGCAGTTGCCCATGCTGCAAGTCTCCCCTCTCCATGACACCGATGTTGTCCAAGAGAAGGGTATTGGGACCCATATAGCTTGGCACCAGTGTCGTCGCAGAGCAATGTGTGATTAAGTGCCTTGCTCAAGGACACAACACGTTCCCTCGGCTGGGGCTCGAACTCACGACCTTCAGGGTAGCTAGTCCAGTGCCTTAACCACTTGGCCACGTGCCCACAGGGCAGTACAATAAATAATAAACAAGACAATAGGCACAGTAGAGGACAAATTACAATATAATAATCTGATGGAAGAGAGGAAGAAGCTGTTTCGGCATTGCCTACACACCTCCTCCCTGATGGAGAAGAGAGCATGTCCTGGGTGATGGGGGTCCTTAATGATGAATACTGTTTTTTTGAGGCTTCGCTCCTTGAAGATGTCCTGGATGCTGGGGAGGCTGGTGCCCATGATGGAGCAGACTGAGTTTACAGCTTTCTGCAGCTTATTTTGATCATGTGCAGTCCTTCCCTGCACCCCCGCATACCAAATTTTTATGAGGCCAGTTAGAATGCTCGCCACCGTACATCTGTAGAAATTTACAGATGTCTTTGGCGACATACCAAATCTCCTCAAACTCCTAATGAAATATAGCCACTGTCCTTCCTTCTTTGTAACTGCATTGATAGGCCCAGGATAGATCCGCAGAGATATTAGATTAGATTAGATTAGATTCAACTTTATTGTCATTGTGCTGAGTACAGATACAAAGCCAATGAAGTGCATTTAGCATCTGACCAGAAGTGCAAAGAATAGTGTTATTTACAAAATAACTGCGAATAAAAAAAGTGCTACAGCACACAAATATAAAAGTACTGAGACAGTACAATACGGATGCAATACTGCTTAGTGCTGTGATGAGAGGTTCAGCAGGGTCACAGCCTCAGGGAAGAAGCTCTTCCTGAGCCTGCTGGTGCGGGAGCGGAGGCCCCTGTAGCGCCTACCGGATGGGAGGAGAGTAAAAAGTCCATGGTTAGGGTGAGATGTATCCCTGGTAATGCTTTCCGCCCTGCCCAGGCAGTGCTTATGGTAGATGTTCTCAATGGTGGGCAATTGGGTGCCGATAATCCGCTGGGCAGTTTTCACCACACGCTGGAGTGCTTTGCAGTCGGATACGGGACATATTGACACCCAGGAATTTGAATTTGTTTATCCTATCCACTTCTGATCCCTCTATGAGGACTGGTGTGTCTCACCCTTTCTGAAGTCCACAATCAATTCTTTGGTCCTACTGACGGTGAGTGCAAGATTGTTGCTGCGACACCACTCCACTAGCTGACAAATCTCGTTTCTATGCTCCTTCTCATCATCACCTGAAATTCTGCCAACAGTACTTGTATCATCAACAAACTTATAGATGGCATTTGGGCTGTGCCTAGCCACACAGTCATGCGTGTAGAGAGAGTAGAGCAGTGGGCTAAGCACACATCCCAGAAGTGCACCAGTGTTTATTGGAAGTTTCCTTGTCTGCACAGTGAAGTTTAGTATCACTTGGTGTTTTGATTCACAGAGTAGTTCCTGTTTACCTGCTTGTTCATATTTACGTATTTTTGCCAAGAAATACAAAATTGACCTTTGGGCTATTCATTGAACGTACGGAAAGGCTATAAATGTTTTCACTGAAAACAGTTCTTTTCAGTCCGTTTTGAAACTATGAATGATGCCTAAATATATTTTGTACAATGTATACTCCGGATATTATCCAAAAGAGGATTATAGTGAACAGATAAAGAATACTTGCCTCCTCACCCTTGGCCTTTATTGTAAATATTATTAAACCGGTTTTCCTGAATCCCCAGTGACATTCGATTAGATCAGTCAAGTTACTTCACTGGAAAAACACCAACTTGCTTTCATAATTTTGGTTCACAAGTATACTTCTATGCTACTGGCGTAAACATGAATATAAGAACATCTCTGCTGTAATGATGTGTTTCTTGGAAGGCTAGTTGCATTTCTATCCTCCTGAGAAGATCAGAAGGGTCTTGGTTCAGTAGTACTCTGCTTATTAAAAACATGGATATTTTCGATAAACTTATATTTGTGTCTGGTGAGTTCAGAAAGTACATTTGTATTTATAGACCAAAGTAGGAACATACTGTATATATGTTCCTACTGTATGTATATGTGTGTGTATGTATATACACACACACACACACACACACACACACACACACATACACACACACACACACACATATACGCACAGTTTGTGTATATATATACATACTTTAGTCTTCCTGGCAAGGGAGAAGCAATCTTCAGTATTTTGCTTATCAGAATGAAGCTAATACTTATTCATTTACAAAACTGATTTTGTTAAAAAACTTTAAAAATAATTAGCTTACAAATATGGACTTTTCTGTCAATTTTGAGTTTTTGAGTACATTTGTATTTATAGAGCAAAGTAGGAACATACTGTATATATGTTCCTACTATATATATATATATACAGACACACACACACACACACACACACACACACACATATATATACAGTTTGTGTATATATATACATACTTTAGTCTTCTTGGCGAGGGAGAAGCAATCTTCAGTATTTTGCTTACCAAAATGAAGCTAATAGTTATTCATTTACAAACCTGATTCTGCTGAAAAACTTTAAAAATAATTAGCTTACAAATATGAACTGCTCTGTCAATTTTGATTTTTATATTTGCTTCCTCGCAGAAATGTGAAAGCCTTCCAGAACAGAAAGGTCATAGATTTAATGTCTGTTCTATGTTAAGCTACTGATTGTGGCTGGAGAGTCGGTAGAGGTGTTGCAACTGTGTCTCCATTTTTGGAAGAAGGAATAATTTGTGTGATTTTTTAATATAGTCAAACTTTTTAAAGGAGAAATTGGCAAAATTTAACGTCAAGCCCCATTGCAAACTATTAGGGCAGATAAGTGAGGTTTTAAGGATTGCCTTTAGAGAGAAAAGAGAGGTTATGGAATAAATGAATTCTAGAGAATTTGAATGCAGATTTATCAAATACATAGCAATTTAAAAAAGAGTAAATAGGGTAGATAGATTGAGTAGAACAGGCAAGTAGACTTTTTCCACTGAGGTTGGGTGGAACTACAACCAGAGGTCTGGGTTAAGGGAGAAAGGTGAAAAGTTTAAGGGGAACAAGAGGGAAAACTTCTTCACTTAGAAGGTTATGAGAGTGTGGAACAAACTGCCAGCACAAGTAGTGCATGTGAGCTTGATTTCAATGTTTAAACAAAATTTGGATAGGTGCATGGATTGTAGGGGTATGGAGGTCTATGGTCGCGGTGCAGGTCGGTGGGACTAGGCAGTTTAAAAGGCTTTGACATAGTCTAGATGGGCCAAGGGGCCTGTTTCTGTGTTGTACTTTTCCATGACTCTATGACTTTGTACCATTGGGTTGCAAGCTAGCCAAGAAAAATGTGAGATGTAGTTTTATTTTCAATTTGTGTAGCAATGAAGAAAACCAAAGAGAGATACTGTAGGGTAGTATTGAAGTGGGCAGGGAACCAGAACCTCAAGATGGCCATTGTGGACAGCGTACAGGTGCTCTGCAGAATGCTTGCATGGTCTATGCTTGTTTTCACCAATGCAGAGGCCATTTTGTGAACACAGAATGCAGTAGATCAGGTTGAGAGAATCAGGGAAACCTCTGCCTCGCCTGGAAGAGTTGGTTAGGTCCCTGGATGATAGTGAGCATGGAGGTAGAAGGGCAGATTTTTTATCTCCTCTAATTACAGGGTAAGTGCCAGGGGTTGAAGGGAGGGGTGGGAGGGGAGGAGTGAGTGGACCAGGAGATCACTAATAGAGTGGAAGATGTACCCGGAGGTGGGATCACAATTGAGCTGGTGGGAATGTTGGAGCATGATGCTTCGGATGTGGAATCTGTTGGATTGAATGGTGAGGACTGACGGATCTCCATTGCCGTTCTGTTTGCAGAGTGAGGATGAGGACAAACAAGCAGAAAATGGAGGAAATCCATGAAATGGCATCACCAAGCTGCTTTTAGTATCAGTAATTCATCAGTCACTTAGCAAGCACTTGTGAAATAAAGTGATCTACAGTCATAGTTGCAATCAGGCAATAATGTCACCAAATGGCATGCACATTGTAGAAAAGAAATCCTAACGATATTTATCGAAGTAAAGTCATAGTTTAATTACTTGTCTGCTTTAGTCAGGTCAAGAAATAAGAGTTCTTTCTGCATTTGTGTTCCTTTTGCAAAAAGGAAAAACAAACTTGCACTTATACAAAGCAAAATGCTGGAGGAATTCAGTATATCAGGCAACATCTATGGAAATGAATGAACAGTCGACGTTTTGGGCCGAGACCCTTCATTAGGAATGGAAAGGAAGGGGGAAGATGCCAGAATAAAAAGGAGGGTGGAGGGGAAAGAGGGTAGCTAGAAGGTGATAGGTGAAGCCAGGTATGTGGGAAAGGTAAAGTGCTGGAGAAGAAAGAATCTGATAGGAGAGGGGAGTGGATCATGGGAGAAAGGGGAAGAATGAGGGACACCAGGGGTAGGTGATAGGCATGTGATGAAAAGAGGTAAGAGGCCAGAGTGGGGAATAGAAGAAGAAGGAAGTGGGGTTGGGGGAAGTTACCGGAAGGAGAAGTCAATGTTCGTGCCATCAGGTTGGAGGCTACCTAGACAGAATACGAAGTATTGCTCCTCTACTCTGAGAGTGGCCTCATCATGGCAAAAGAGGAGACCATGGACTGACATATTGGAACAGGAATGGAGATAGAAATTAAAATGATTGGCCACTAGGAAATTCCACTTTTAGGTCTCACCAGTGTAGAGGAGGCCTTTGCACACTCATGCGAGAATTCAAACTATCCTTTATCAATGAAGCAATCACTGTCATAAAAACAAATTTGAAAGCAAATGTGTATAATTCACTTAGCAGGTTCTCTTGATGACACACTTGATCAATTGCTGTCTTTATGTTCAGGGCAATATATGCTTGGACCAAAATTGTGATAAAATCTGGAATTCTTTTTTTTCTGCTTTAGCTCAAGCTGGGCATTCGTGATAGAACATAGAACAAAGAACATAGAATAGTACAGCATAGTACAGGCCCTTCGGCCCACAATGTTGTGCCGACCCTCAAACCCTACCTCCCATATAAGCCCCACCTTAAATTCCTCCATATACTTGTCCAGTAGTCTCTTAAACTTCACTGATGTATCTGCCTCCACCACTGACTCAGGCAGTGCATTCCACGCACCCACAGCTCTCTGAGTAAAAAACCTTCCTCCAATATCCCCCTTGAACTTCCCACCCCTTACCTTAAAGCCATGTCCTCTTGTATTGAGCAGTGGTGCCCTGGGGAAGAGGCGCTGGCTATCCACTCTATCTATTCCTCTTATTATCTTGTACACCTCTATCATGTCTCCTCTCATCCTTCTTCTCTCCAAAGAGGAAAGCCCTAGCTCCCTTAATCTCTGATCATAATGCGTACACTCTACACCATGCAGCATCCTGGTAAATCTCCTCTGTACCATTTCCAGTGCTTCCACATCCTTCCTATAGTGAGGCGACCAGAACTGGACACAATACTCCAAGTGTGGCCTAACCAGAGTTTTATAGAGCTGCATCATTACCTCGCGACTCTTAAACTCTATCCCTCGACTTATGAAAGCTAACACCCCATAAGCTTTCTTGACTACCCTATCCACCTGTGAGGCAACTTTCAGGGATCTGTGGACATGTACCCCTAGATCCCTCTGCTCCTCCACACTACCAAGTATCCTGCCAGTTATTTTGTACTCTGCCTTGGAGTTTATCCTTCCAAAGTGTACCACCTCACATTTCTCCGGGTTGAACGCCATCTGCCACTTCTCAGCCCACTTCTGCATCCTATCAATGTCTCTCTGCAATCTTTGACAATCCTCTACACTACCTACAACACCACCAACCTTTGTGTCGTCTGCAAACTTGCCAATCCACCCTTCTACCCCCACATCCAGGTCGTTAACAAAAATCATGAAAAGTAGAGGTCCCAGAACAGATCCTTGTGGGACACCACTAGTCACAATCCTCCAATCTGAATGTACTCCTTCCACCATAATCCTCTGCCTTCTGCAGGCAAGCCAATTCTGAATCCACCTGGCCAAACTTCCCTGGATCCCATGCCTTCTGACTTTCTGAATAAGCCTACCGTGTGGAACCTTGTCAAATGCCTTACTAAAATCCATATAGATCACATCCACTGCACTACCCTCATCTATATGCCTGGTCACCTCCTCAAAGAACTCTATCAGGCTTGTTAGACACGATCTGCCCTTCACAAAGCCATGCTGACTGTCCCTGATCAGACCATGATTCTCTAAATGCCCAGAGATCCTATCTCTAAGAATCTTTTCCAACAGCTTTCCCACAACAGACGTAAGGCTCACTGGTGTATAATTACCCAGACTATCCCTACTACCTTTTTCGAACAAGGGGACAACATTTGCCTCTCTCTAATTCTCCGGTACCATTTCCGTGGACAACGAGGACATAAAGATCCTAGCCAGAGGCTCAGAAATCTCTACCCTCGCCTTGTGGAGCAGCCTGGGGAATATTCCATCAGGCCCCGGGGACTTATCCATCCTAATGTATTTTAACAACACCAACACCTCCTCTCCCTTAATATCAACATGCTCCAGAACATCAACCTCACTCATATTGTCCTCACCATCACCAAGTTCCCTCTCATTGGTGAGTACCAAAGAGAAGTATTCATTGAGGACCTCGCTCACTTCCACAGCCTTCAGACACATCTTCCCACCTTTATATCTATGGAGGGCTGTCATAGGTTACAGCGGAACATTGATAGGATGCAAAACTAGGCTGAGAAGTGGCAGTTGGAGTTCAACCCAGATAAGTGTGAGGTGGTTCATTTTGGTAGGTCGAATAGTCATAGTCATAGTCATAGTCATACTTTATTAATCCCAGGGGAAATTGTTTTTTGTTACAGTTGCTCCATAAATAATATCTAGTAATAGAACCATAAATAGTTAAATAATAATATGTAAATTATGCCAGTAAATGTATGTGAAGGATGTAAGAAATAAAGTCAATTCAATGACAATTAAACTTGAACTTGAAATTGGCTGGACCGTTTCTGAGATGGTGGAGATCTCAGCAGGAAGCTGAGATGGATAATCCTTTTATTTACTTCCAGATGAGCATTATTTCAAATGCATTGGCCTTTAACACTTGCATGCAGTGCCAGTATCACCGCGATGGGTATATTTATGGAGACTAACCTCCATCCATCCACAGATTTAGTAGGATTTCATAACTTTGACCTGATTGTGAATTCGCTTAGTAGGCTGTATTTACTCTTTCGCCTGTGTCTTCCTCTACTGCAACTTTACCGGGCTGGTACCTCATCGTTTTCAGGTTCACCTCGTGCTGTTCCTGAATAGATACTGATATATGTTGTAACAGTTCCAATATTCAAACAGGCTGCACTTATGATTTAGGCCCAAGAGATGGCAGTATTGAGTTAGAATTTATAAACCAGCCCTTTAAGCATGAATTGTCCAAACATATTTCAAAACTTATTTATATTATCAGTACCTGGATCAGGAAGTACTATTTAGTAGTTTTAAATTATGAATTTGTGTATCTTAGTACAGTACTGTGCAAAAAAAGTCTTGGGCTCGCTATCTCTATATATATGTGCCTAAGACATTGGCACAGTACTGTTTAAAAATGCAAACACGAGGAAATCTGCAGATACTGGAAATTCAAGCAACACACATCAAAGTTGCTGGTGAACGCAGCAGGCCAGGCAGCATCTATAGGAAGAGGTACAGCTGACGGCCCGAAATGTTGACTGTACCTCTTCCTAGAGATGCTGCCTGGCCTGCTGCGTTCACCAGCAACTTTGTTGTGTGTTGCACAGTACTGTAGTAAGTTTATGTATTGCATTGTACTGCTGCCGCAAAAAAAAAACAAATTTCATGATATATGTGAGTGATGATAAACCTCATTGTGATATGGGTCTCTGTTGTGGACTGAGAGTGGGAAGGGGGACAGGGAGAGGGGAATCATGGTTGGGAAAAGGGGAAGGGCGAGGGTGGGAGTGGGAAGCACCAGAGAGACATTCTGCAAAGATCAATAAACCAATTGTTTGGAATCAAATGACCTTGCCTGGTGTCTCAGGAGCTGGGTGTGTCTGCACCTGTGCCACCAACCCCCAACCCCAGCCCTGGCACTCCTCTGCCACCTGCCCCACACCCCTCATGCAGTGCTTAACCCTCGCCATTCCCAACATCCTTTGCTCCCACCAGATCTACAAACTCGCTCTCCGCTCCACGTTGACAAATACAGTACTGTGTAAAAGTCTTAGGCACCCTTGCTCCATATATATGTGCATAAGACTTTTGCACAGTACTGTATATCTAACAATAGTTATTTTAGCCTTCCTGTTCATAGTCTTATATCATAGAACATTAGATTAGATTAGATTATGAGGACACTCAGTCCTCGTTTATTGTCATTCAGAAATGCATGCATTAAGAAATGATACAATGTTCCTCCAGTATGATATCACAGAAACACAAGACAGACCAAGACTAAAAAACTGACATAAACCACATAATTATAACATATAGTTACAACAGTGCAAAATTTGATAAAGAACAGACCATGGGCACGGTAAAAAAAAAGTCTCAAAGTCTCGAAAGTCCCATCATCTCACGCAGACGGTAGAAGGAAGAAAACTCTCCCTGCCCTGAACCTCCAGTGCCGCAAACTTGCCGACGCAGCACCCTGGAAGCACCCGACCACAGCCGGCTCTTGAGTCCGTCCAAAAACTTCGAGCCTCCGACCAGCCCTCCGACACCGAGCACCATGCACCATCTCTGCCGAGCGCTTCGACCCTGGCCCCGGTCGCTAAGCAACAGGCAAAGCCGAGGATTCAGGGCCTTCCCCTCCGGAGATTCTTGATCGCACAGTAGCAGCGGCAGCGAAGCGGGCATTTCAGAAGTTTCTCCAGGTGTTCTTCTGCGCTTCTCACGTCTGTCTCCATCAAATCAGGATTGTGCGCGGCATCCTACTTGACAAACACAGATATCATTCACTGGTGAGGCCGCGCGCGCTGCGTCGCGCTGCCATCTTCTCCTCCCCCATAGGACATAGAATATTGAACAGTTTAGCACAGTACAGACCATTTGGCCCACAGTATTGTGCCAACCTTTTAACCTACTTCAAGATTAATCTAATGCTTCCCTCACACAAAGCCCTCCACTTTTCTCTCATCCATGTGCCGATCTAAGAGCCTCATAATGCCCCTAACGTATCTGTCTCTACCACCATCCCTGGCAGCGTGGTACACACACCCACCACTCTCTATGTAAATAAAAACTACCTCTGACATTTCCCCTTATACTTTCCAACAATCACCTTAAAATTATGCCTCCTCATATTAGCCATTTCTGGCACGTGAAAAAGATTATTTAATACTTTAGAAAGCGGTTTATGTTTTAGAAAGAAATAATTTACAAGTATTGATATACTGATGCACTTACATTCAATGAGTTGCGAATCTTAATGGAATTGCATGTTTGTAATACAAGCTTTTTATTCAATAAAATCCACGACTTAGCTAAAATTTACTCACCTAATCTCTGCTCTCTCAAGAAATTGCGAACATATTTAAAAAGTCAATTGTATTTATATGTTATAAAATTAATGTATGTACCACTATACAATCTCCTGCATCAGAGCCTGGTCTCCAGTTGTCTTAGTTCCCTTGTCACTGGATCAAGGGAATTTTGTGCTGGCTGGTGGGCAATGGCTACCCAGGTTAAAGAAACCACATGCAGGCAGCTTAACGTAAATGATGCATTTCACTGTGCTTCAATATACAGGCGTTAAATAAATCTGAAACTGACTCATCTGAAATTTGGCCTCTGGAATGCCAGGGCCCTCACAGACATCCTCATCAGGGCAGAACCCAGATCTGCTGTCATAGTTCAGGAACTCAAGACTCTTTTTGACGTTGACATTGCCACACCATTGGGCTGGGGGTGGCCTGATTAAAGAACAAGCCGGTGGAACTAACCAAAATAGGTGCACCATCTTTGTGAAGTGGCATTTACAATCAATCTGTACAGAGTGAAAAGTCATGGAAGAGTATTAATTGTCCACTTGCTATCTGTGTCAATAAGCTTTGATACTAATCTTTCAAGCGTACACCTATTTAGCTCATCCTAAATGGCATACCGCAGGTACTGGATGAAATGAGGTGAGAAAGCAAGAGACACTTAGCAGATCAAGCAAATTCTGTGAAGAGAGGAACAGTTAATGCTTCAGTTCATCAACTCTAATGAAAGACCATCAAGCTGAAAGCTTAACCCCGTGGTATAGACTTTCCCAAAGTCAGTTGCTACTGGATGTTAGTTCAGAAACATTCCTAGCATCCGGAATGTGTGACTTCATGAGGAGACCCAAGGGAGTCTTCAGGTGCTGGTAATTTTGAGCAACACACACGCAAAATTCGGGAGGAACTCAGCAGGTTCCACTCAACGTTCATAGAGTTGAGGCCCCCCTCAATACTTATGGAGGGAGATGAACAGTCAACATTTTGGGCGAGACCTGACTCTTAATGAAGTGGCATGTTCTGAAACGTTGGCTGTTCACTTCCCTCCATAGATGCTGCCTGACCTGCTGAGTTCCTCCATTGTTTTGTGCTCTGCTGTGATATCATTAATCCAGCTGAACAGTGACTCACAATATTCCCATAAATATTATAGAAAAATCAATATTCTTTTAAAATGCTTTTATCTAAAGTATTAATGTAAGGACACGACAGTACACAAAAATAGTTTTTTTTAGGATTTAAGTTTTCGCATAGAATGCAATAATGGCTTACTGCATCATTAAAACCACAATTAGTCCTCAAGCGACGAAGTATGAAATTCTAGATTTTGTTGCACCAGGACCAGTAACTGTGCCTTGTAAAAAATATTCAACCCCCAACTGTTTGTTCACATGAATGAGCATGAACAACCAGGGATATTGATTAATTGAACTGAGAATTTTTATTTGTGAATTATATGCTCCGTTTTCACAGTGGAGCCCAAAATACAGGGAAAATTGTAAAGCAAGAAGAACTTAAAAATTCAAAACCTGATATGTCAGTAGTTCAAATGTATTCATCCTCCTTTGCTCAGTTCTTAGCTGAACTACCCCTCACTGCTATTACAGCCAGTAGTCTCTTTGGATAAGTCTTGTATTAGCTTTGCACAAGAGATGGAGCAAGTTTTGCCTATTCTTCCTTGCAGAGTTGCTCAAGCTGTGCTAGGTTAGTTGGGGAGCAGCGGTGGACAGCAATCTTGAGGTCTTGCTGGAGATGCTTGATCGGGTTAAGGCTGGGACTGTGACTGGGTCTCTCAAAGGCACGAACTTTCTTCATTTGACACCACTCTGTGGTTTAGGCTGTTTTCCTATATAACCATATAACCATTACTGCATGGAAACAGGCCACCTCGGCCCTTCTAGTCCGTGCCGAACTCTTAATCTCACCTAGTCCCACCACCCTGCACTCAGCCCATAACCCTCCATTCTTTTCCTGCCCATATATCTATCCAATTTAACTTTAAATGACAACATCGAACCTGCCTCAACCACTTCTGCTGGAAGCTCGTTCCACACAGCTACCACTCTCTGAGTAAAGAAGATCCCCCTCATGTTACCCCTAAACTTTTGCCCTTTAACTCTCAACTCATGTCCTCTTGTTTGAATCTCCCCCACTCTATCTATCCCCCTCATAATTTTAAATACCTCTATCAAGTCCCCCCTCAACCTTCTACACTCCAAAGAATAAAGACCTAACTTGTTCAACCTTTCTCTGTAACTTAGGAGATGAAACCCAGGCAACATTTTAGTAAATCTCCTCTGTACTCTCTCAATTTTATTGACATCCTTCCTATAATTCAGCGACCAGAACTGTACACAATACTCCAAATTTGGCCTCACCAATGCCTTATACAATTTCAACATTACATCCCAACTCCTATACTCAATGCTCTGATTTATAAAGGCTGGCATACCAAAAGCTTTCTTCACCACCCTATCCACATGAGATTCCACCTTCAGGGAACTATGCACCATTATTCCTAGATCCATCTGTTCTATTGCATTCTTCAATGCCCTACCATTTGCCATGTATGTCCTATTTTGATTAGTCCTACCAAAATGTAGCACCTCACATTTATCAGCATTAAACTCCATCTACCATCTTTCAGCCCACTCTTCTAAGTGGTCTAAATCTCTCTGCAAGCTTTGAAAACCTACTTCATTATCCACAACTCCACCTATCTTAGTATCATCTGCATACTTACTAATTCAATTTACCACCCCATCATCCAGATCATTAATATGTATGACAAACAACATTGGACCCAGTACAGATCCCTGAGGCACACCACTAGACACTGTCCTCCAATCTGACACCATCCTCCAATCTGACACACAGTTATCCAGCACTACTCTCTGGTGTCTCCCATCCAGCCACTGCTGAATCCATTTTACTACCTCGATATTAATGCCTAACGATTGAACCTTCCTGACTAACCTTCCATGTGGAACCTTGTCAAAGGCCTTACTGAAGTCCATATAGACAACATCCACCGCTTTACCCTCGCCAACTTTCCTAGTAACCTCAACAAAAAATTCAATAAGATATGTCAAACATGACTTTCCACGCACAAATCTATGTTGACTGTTCCTATTTAGACCCTGTTTATCCAGATAATTATATATACCATCTCTAAGAATACTTTCCATCAATTTAGCCATCCCTGACATCAAACTCACAGGCCGATAATTGCTAGGTTTACTCTTAGAACCCTTTTTAAACAATGGAACAACATGAGCAATACACCAATCTTCTGGCACCATCCCCATTTCTAATGACCTTTGAAATATTTCTGTCAGAGCCCCTGCTATTTCTGCACTAACTTCCCTCAAGGTCCTAGGAAATATCCTGTCTGGACCCGGAGACTTATCCACTTTTATATTCCTTAAAAGCGCCAGTACTTCCTCTTCTTTAATCATCATACTTTCCATAATTACCCTTCATGTTACACAATTGAATACCGAAGAAAAGAAATTGTTCAAAATCTCCCCCATCTCTTTTGGCTCCGCACATAGCTGTCCACTCTGATTCTCTAAGGGACCAATTTTATCCCTCACTATCCTTTTGCTATTAATATAACTGTAGAAACCCTTTGGATTTATTTTCACCTTACTTGCCAAAGCAGCCTCATATCTTCTTTTAGCTTTTCTAATTTCTTTCTTAAGATTCTTTTTACATTCTTTATATTCCTCGAGCACCTCATTTACTCCAAGCTGCCTATATTTATTGTAGATCCCTCTCTTTTTCCAAACCAAGTTTCCAATATCCCTTGAAAAGCATGGCTCTCTCAAACTTTTAACCTTTCCTTTCAACCTAACAGGAACATAATGATCCTGTACCCTCAAAATTTCACCCTTAAATGACCTCCATTTCTCTATTACATCCTTCCCAAATTGTCCGAATCCACTCCTTCTAAATCCTTTTGCATCTCCTCAAAGTTAGCCTTTCTCCAATCCTACTGAAGGACAAACTTCAATTCAATTATAATTGTCATTCAAGCATACATGAATACTCATGAATACATCCAAATGAGACAGCATTAATCCACAGTTGACCACAATACAGCCCGTCTCTGGCTAAGCGAACACTGGGGGGCAGCACCACTCTCAGCTTGAGTACAGTGCCACACCGCCCCAGACAATCCTCCCAGGCGACACCGCAGCTTGAGACACAGTCCTTGCATATACAAAACTACAAGCACAATGTAGAATAACAGTAAAATACAACAGCGCAGAATATACATGTATAAAGTGTAGACCTCCGAGCCCACTGAAATCATCAGTCAAGCACGATGAAGCTCATCTCCTGCCGAGCACCATGTCACCTCTGGTGGAGCGCATTGGCCCTGAAGCCCATCAGGAGACACCACGGCTTGAGGCCCAGTCCACGCTATATAAGCACATATAGAATATTAGTAAAATACAACCATGTAAAATATGTATGTATATAGTCCAGACCTCTCAGTCCATTGAAATCTTCATTCCGCTATAACTACCCCAAGCAGCTCCCCCTCCTCGTGACCCCCCACCCCCAGTGGAGTGCACTGGCTTAGAATTCACTCCAGTTTAAGCTTTCTGGCAGAGGCTAACAGGTTTTTTTTTTAACCCAGGATTTCTCTCTGTTTAGCAGTATTCATCTTCCCATCAATCCCAACCAGACTTCTAGTTCCTGCTGCTGAAAAGCCTCTCCATTGCATGATGCTACCTCCATCATACTTTACAGTAGGGATGGTGTTACCTGGCTGATGCGCAGTATTAGACTTACACCATATGTACCACTTAGTTTTGAGGTTAGAAGTTCTATTTTTGTCTCATCCAACCACGAGACCGTTTTCCACATCTTTACAGTATCTTCTAAGTAACACTTTGCAAAGCTTTTACAGGCAAGGATTTTTTTTTTTGGCTAGGACCCTTCCTTGCTACTCTTCCATAAATACCCTTTTTGTGCAAGGCCTTATACATTGTGGAGTCTTGAATTTCATCTCCATTTGAAGGCATTAACTTCTGCAGCTCACTCAGAGTGACTGTTGGCATCACAGTAGCCTCTCTTACAAGTGCCATTCTTCTCCAGTGACTAAGTTTAGAGGGGTGGCCTGACCTAGGCAGTGTTGTTATGGTTTTATATTTTTTCTACTTTTTCATGATGGACTACACTGAGCTCCGAAGTATGGTCAGTGCCTTTGAGATGGTCTTGCGCCCTTCCCCAGATCTGTATTTCTCCATTATAATTTCCAGACTTGCCTTGAATACTCTTTTGTCTTCATTTTGGTTTGGTCTGTTGAAAAGCTACCATACTGTTGGACCTTACAAGAAGAGGGGGTATTTATTCAGGTGATCCTCCAATTTTCTACATCCACAAGTTGGGTGAGTTGGTAAAGTCATATACAGTATTACAGTTAACATAGTAATTACAAAGGGGATGAATACTTTTTCAGCCTCACAATTTTGGTTTCTAACTTTAAGTAAATTGTTGACAGGTTGTGGAATTTTAGTTTAGATTTGACATGATGCACAACAGTTTGTAGATTAGCTCAAACATCCTATTTTAAATTTAGAAAATGAGACAGTAAAATGTGAAAATAGTCGTGGGGACTGAATCCTTTCTCAAGGCCTTGCATGCTGTGATTCAAAGTCGAGAGCAATTTCCGGGTTCCCGTGAAATGTAGCCTGGATACTTGGCTGGACGTGGCCTGTCCTGAGGCTGGAGGCCTGTCCATGTGTGATTGGGTGGGGGGGTGGGAAAAGGGTTTGTTTTGCTGTTGTTGCTGTTTGTTGTTACCTTTGTTTGTGTTATGCTGCTGAACACAATGGGCATGGCCATGTTGGTGCCAGAATGTGTGGTGACACTTATGGGCCGGCCCCCCAACCACATCCTTAGGTGGTGTTGGCCGTTAACGCAGATCACGCATTTCACTGCGTGTTTCAATGCAGTGAAACACTGCGTGTTTCAAACTATCCCTCAACGTCAGCAAGACGAAGGAATTGGTTGTTGACTTCAGAAGGAGTAGTGGACCACACAACCCCATTTACATCGGTGGTGCGCAAGTGGAACAGGTCAAAACCTTTAAGTTCCTTGGGGTCAATATCACAAATCATCTTACTTGGTCCAACCAAGCAGAGTCCACTGCCAAGAAGGCCCACCAGTGTCTTTACACCGTAGAAAGCATTCTTCTAGGGTGTATCACAACCTGGTATGGAAGTTGTCCTGTCCAAGACCGAAAGAAGCTGCAGAAGATCGTGAACACGGCGCAGCACATCACACAAACCAATCTTCCATCCTTGGACTCACTTTACACCGCACGCTGTCAGAGCAGTGCTGCCAGGATAATCAAGGACACGACCCACCCAGCCAACACACTTTTTGTCCCTCTTCCCTCCAGGAGAAGGCTCAGGAGCTTGAAGACTCGTACGGCCAGATTTGGGAACAGCTTCTTTCCAAGTGTGATAAGACTGCTGAACGGATACTGACCCGGATCTGGGCCGTACCCTCCAAATATCCGGACCTGCCTCTCGGTTTTTTTGCACTACCTTACTTTCCATTTTTATATTTTCTATCTATGATTTATAATTTAAATTTTTAATATTTACTATCGATTTGTAATCCAGGGAGTGGGAAACACAAAATCAAATATCGCTATGATGATTGTACGTTCTAGTATCAATTGTTTGGCGACAATGAAGTATAAAGTAAAGTATGTGATAAATTAATGAATTGGAGTCCTGCTCCTGTAGCCACTGTTTGTGTGGCAGGGTCTAGATGAGTTTCAGCTCAATAGAGATTAACTCCACTTGTTGAGTGTGCTGATGTGCGAAACCCAGTGCTGGTAATTTTACTGAATACCACGAGTAGACATGTGGCTCTGTTTTGTTGGCGATGCTTCTTGGGCCATAACCTAGTGCAGGAGCTGAACTTGCCATTTGTTAGCCCATGCCTGAATGTGATCCAGATCTTACTGCTGCTTCCACAGAGGCGTTATGAATAGAGTTGAACACTGAATTCCATTCATTCCAGAATGAAGGAGATGTCCTTCTTCTTCAAAGAAAGGGGCTTCCCTTCCTCCACCATCAACACTACCCTCATCTCTTCCATTGTCCGCACATCTGCCCTCACCCCATCCTCCCGCCATCCCACCAGAGTTCCTCCTGTCCCCTCCTATCACCCAACCAGTCTCCGCATCCGTAGCTTTCACCATCTCCAACGGGATCCCACCACCAAGCACACCTTTCCCCCTATTCCCCAGTTTCTGCTTTCCGCCGGGATCGCTCCCTTGTCCATTCATCTCTCCCTACTGATCTCCCTCCTGCCACCACTTGTCCTTGCCAATGGAACAAATGTTACACCTGTCCCTGCACCTCCTCCTTCACCACCATTCAGGGCCCCAAACAGTCCTGTGAGTCTGTTGGGGTCATACACTGTGTCTGGTGCTCCCAGTGTGGCTGCCAGTATATTGGTGAGACCCGAGGTAGATTGGGAGACTGCTTTGCTGAACATCTACGCTCCGTCCGCCAGAAAAAGTGGGATCTCTCAGTGGCCACCCATTTTAATTCCACTTCCCGTTCCCATTCTGACATGTCAATCCATGGCCTCCTCCACTGTCATGAGGAGGCCACACTCAGGTTGGAGGAGCAACTCCTATATTCCGTCTGGGTACCTTCCAACATGATGGCATGAACATTGATTTCTCAAACTTCCGGTAATGCTCCCCCCGCCCTTCACCATTCCTCATTCCCTTTTCCTGCTGTCACCTATCTCCTTGCCTGCTCTTTGTCTCCCTCTGGTGTTCCTCCCCCCTTTTCTTTCTTCTATGACCTTGTGTGGGCACGTGGCCAAGTGGTTAAGGCATTGGACTAGCGACCTGAAGGTTGTGAGTTCGAGCCCCAGCTGAGGCAACGTGTTGTGTCCTTGAGCAAGGCAATTAATCACACATTGCTCTGCGATAATACTGGTGCCAAGCTGTATGGGTCCTGATGCCCTTCCCTTGGACAACATTGGTGTCGTGGAGAGGGGAGACTTGCAGCATGGGCAACTGCCGGTCTTCCATACAACCTTGCCCAGGCCTGTGCCCTGGAGAGTGAAGACTTTCCATGCGCATATCCATGGTCTCGCAAGACTAACGGATGCCTTTAATAATGACCTTCTGTCCTCTCCTATCAGATCCCCGCTTCTCCAGCTCGGTATCTCTTTCACCAATCAAATTCCCAGCTCTTTACTTCATCCCTCCCCTCCCTCCCGGTTTCACCTGTCACCTTGTGCTTCTTCCTCCCTTCCCCCCACCTTCTAACTCTGACTCCTCGTCTTTTTTCCTCCAGCCCTGATGAAGGGTCTCGGCCCAAAACATCGACTTTTCCATATATGCAGACTGACCTGCTGAGTTCCTCCAGCATGTTGAGTGTGTGTGTGTGTGTGTGTGTGTGTGTGTGTGTTGATTGAATACCATGTGATCATGAGTGAACATATACACTTCAGACCTTGGGGTTACTGAAGCTCAGGTTAGCTAGACCTAGGACTCTGCCCTGGTGTGCTGGTGTTTGAATGATTAAGCTCCGATGATCACAACAGTCTTCCTTTGTAGCGTGACTCTAACCATTGGAAAGTCAGCTCTTTTTGGCGATTGATTTTAGTTTTACCTGTTCCCCTTGATGCCAGACTTGGTCAAGTACTGCCCTGACATCAAGGACAGTTACTCTCATGTTGCATTTGGAATTGAACTCTTTAGTTTATGTTGTGTTAACTGTTTTAAGGTATGTGCCCTGTTTAGGGTATGGAAATACCAATGGCCTTGAATGGAAAACCTACAAAAATTAATGAATATAGCCCAGTCCATCAGAAGTAAAACTCTCCATGCCATTGAGCACATCTACACGAAATATTGTCACAAAAAAAGGTGGGCTGCCGGCGACGGTGGTGGAGGTGGATACAATAGGGTCTTTTAAGAGACTCCTGGACAGGTATATGGAGCTCAGAAAAAATAGAAGGCTATGGGTAACCCTAGGCAATTTCTTAGGTAAGGACATGTTCGGCACAGCTTTGTGGGCCCAAGGGCCTGTATTGTGCTGTAGGTTTTCTATGTTTCTATGTTTCTAGAAAAGCCACATCCATCATCAAGGACCCCCACCACCCAGGCCATGCTCGTTTCTCGCTGCTGCCATCAGGAAGAAGATACAGGAGCCTCAGGATTCACACCACCAGGTTCAGGAACAGTTTTTACCCTTCAACCATCAGGCTCTTGAACCAAGGGAGATAACTTCACTTGCCCCATCACTGAATTGTTCCCACAACCAATGGACTCCCTTTCAAGAACTCTTCATCTCATGTTCTAGATATTTATCTCCCCCGAATGTGTGGTCTTTCATTGATTCTATTATGATTATTAGATTTATTGAGTACACCCACAAAAAATGAATGTCAGAGTTGTATCTCATGACATATATGTATTTTGATAATAAACTTACTTTGAACTTACAATTGCGGGGTAGAAGCTGTTATGCCATTCTGTCAAGGGAGAGGGAGAGAAAGAGATTGGTCTGGGCAAGTAACACATCATGACAAATGATTAAAATATTTCTTTGCACTTTGAACATTTTACTTACTTGAATTCTGTTCCTGCACAAATGATGACAGCAGGTGTCCAGGCCAGAGGTCTGCCTCAGGCTTTTGGTGTACGATTATGTTAAGTCAATAATTTATGGCAGCATAGAAAGTGGGAGTTATAGTTAAATGGTGCCTTTTATGTCCCTGGGTCATTCACAGTTCTTCACAACAAACTAAGTACTTTCAAAGCGTAGTCATGGTTATGGGAAAGGAAATATGACAGCTGATTTATGTTCATCTGTGTTCCAGAAACAACAATTTGATGAAGAATAAGTAGCCCATTTTAGTGACATTAATTTGGGGAATAAGTTGGTCAAAGATTGAGCGGACTCATCTGTATGGGGTAATGTATATATGAGAGGATAAGCTGAAGTTAAGTATGCCATCCCATTTCCATCCAAAAGAATTGTTGTTTCCATACCAGGCTGTGATGCAACCAGTCAGTATACTGTCCACCATACAGCTATAGAAGTTTGTCAGAGTTTTAGTCGACATGTTGAATCTTAGAAAACTTCTAAGAAAGTAGGGGTGCTGCCTTGCTGGGTTCAGGACAGATCCTTTGAAATGATAATGTTGAGGAATTTAAGGTTGCTGACCCTCTCCATCTCTGATCCTCTGCCTCCATGGACCTCCAGGTTCCTCCTCCTGTCATCAATAGTTAGCTTTGCTGACATTGAGTGAGAGTTTGCTGTTGTGGCACCATTCAACCAGATTTTCAATTTCCCTCCTATATGCCCATTTGTCACCACCTTTGACTCGGCCAAGAACATTGGAGTCATCAAAGTTAAATATGGCCTTGGAGCTATAAGTAGCCACACAGTCATAGGTATAAAGTGAGCAGAGCAGGGGACGAAGCACACAGCCTGCACTGATGGTGATTGTGGAGGAGATGATGCTGCCAATCTGGGGTCTGTAAATGAGGAAATTGAGGAATCATTTGCACAAATAGGTATTGAGGCCTAAGGCTTGGCACTTAGCACATGGGATCTGTGGAGACTCTGTAGATAGACTCAAAAAGATAGACTCGGGAGGCTGTATCAGAGAGGCTGGTCGGAGGCTCGAAGTTTTCAGATGGATGGACTCAGTGTCAGCTGTGGTCGGCTGCTTCCAAGGCATCGGCAAGTTGATGGTGCCTGGAGGTTTAAGGCAGGGAGTTTCTCCCTTTTGCAACCTGCTATCAGGGACTCGGGAGTCGATCAACTCGGGACTTTGAGACTTTTTTTTACTGTGCCCATGGTCTGTTCTTCATCAAATTATGGTATTGCTTTGCACTGCTGTAACTATATGTTATAATTATGTGGTTCTGTCAGTGTTAGTCTTTGGTTTGTCCTGATTTCTGTGATATCACTCTGGAGAAACATTGTATCATTTCTTAATGCATGTATGCATTTCTAAATGACAATAAAAGAGGACTGAGTGTTCTCATAATCTAAAAGAAATGTCTTGGCGATTGAGGACAGAGGGGAGAAGGTGAAGATTAGCATTATTTCTCATATGTACATCAAAACATACAGTGAAACGCATTGTCAGAGGCTACAGACCAGTTGGAAATACAGGCAGAAAATAGCAAATTAAGCTTTATCTGGGCAAGAGTGAGGTGTTGCATTTTGGAATGGAGCTTATCTAGAAGTAAAACCTTGTTGTCACATATGCCACTTGATTTTACTTTATAGGAGGTTAAGAGTATTCAAGCCCTGCCATAGCTGGTGATCGTCCTTCTGTGATTCAAGTTTGGAATGGCATTCCACTTTGTAGGTAAAATGGCTTTACTTGGGCCTCTTGTATTTTACTTGGCCTCCAGACCTGAATGCCACTGATCTGACCCTCAGCAGATTGTGGATGTCTTGGTTCAGCCAGGGCTTCTAGTTGGGGAAGGCTCTGAATGGCTTTGTGAGGTGGGGGGGGGGAACACTCATCCATGACTGCTTTTATAAAATCAGTGACAACCATGGCATATTCATTCATAGGAGGAGGGAGGAGAAGATAGCAGCGCGATGCAGCGCATGCTGCCATTCCGAATGATACCGTTTGTGTAACTAGGGGCCGTGCATAATTCTGATTTGATGGAGACAGACGTGAGAAGCTCAGAGGAACATCTGGAGAAACTTCTGAAATGCCCGCTTCGCTGCCGCTGCTACTGTGCGATCGAGAATCTCCGGAAAGGAAGGCCCCAAATCCTCGGCTTTGCCTATTGCCTGTTGCCGGGGCCGGGGTCGAAGCGCTCAGCAGAGATGGTGCTCAGTGCCCGGTGTTGGAGAGCTGGTCGGAAGCTCGGAGATTTTGGATGGACTCGGAGTCGGACTGTGGTCTGATGCTTCCAGGGTGCTGCATTGGCAAGTTTGTGGCACTGGAGGTTCACCGTCTGCGTGAGATGATGGGACTTTCGAGAGACTTTGAAACTTTTTACCGTGCTATGGTCTGTTCCTATCAAATTACGGCATTGCTTTTCACTTTTGTAACTATATGTTATAATTATGTGATTTTTGTCAGTTTTTCTGTCGGTTTGTAATGTGTTTCTCTGATATCATTCTGGAGAAACATTGTATCATTTCTTAATGCATGCATTATTAAATGACAATAAAAGAGGACTGCGTGTCCTCATAATCTAATCTAATTCAAATCCTCTGAGTCCTTGAACATGGCCTGGTCCACTGATTTGAAGCAGTCCCATTGCCACTCCTCTACCACCTCTTTATTGTCCTCACTTCTAGAGCCTTGCTCTATACCCTCTGCCTGAATGCAGGTAAGAGGAAAGCCAGGTGATGAGATTTCCCAAAATGCCATTGAGGGAAGGAGTGGTAGGCATTCATTACGGTAGTGTAGCTGTGGTCCAATGTGTTGGGACCCCTGGTGCTGCAGGTGCTATGCTGATGATAATTGGGCAGATATTTCTTCAAGCAAGCTTGCTTGGAGTCCCGGCAATGATTTAAAAGGTGTTGGGATAGTCTACCTTTCATAATTTTACATACCTTATGGTATATACTTCAAGATATATTTTATATACCATCAACCAAGTGTTTTTTGCTCAAGTATATGAAAAGGAGAATGAAACCGGAACTATTTGACACAGAAATACAATTGTTATTACAGACACATTGCTTGCATTTTAAATAAGTATTCCAATAGTTAAATGGAAATTCTCTGTTCAATATATCTTGATGTACCTTTTAAAAGTCTAATTCATGACAACTACTGTGAACTGTAAACAGTATATTCATCGAGTACCTCTGCTCCATCTACCACAAGCAGAACCTCCCTGTGGCCAAACATTTTAATTCCGATACTCATTCCCATTCTGACATATCCATCCATGGCCTCTTCTTGTGCCAAGAGGAGGCTGCCCTCAGTGTGGAAGAGCAACACTTTGTATTCCACCTGGGTAACCACCAACCTGATTTCATTAATATCGATTTCTCCTGGTAAAAAATTTTCCTTCCCCCCTCCCCTTTTCCCTCACTCTGACCTTTACCTCTTCTCACCTGCCTATCATTTTCCCCTGGGTCCCCTCCCCTTTCCCTTTCTCCTTTGGTCCACTCTCCTCTCCTATCAGATTCCTTCTTTTCCAGCCCTTGACCTTTCCTACCCCCCGGCTTCGCCTATCACCCTCCAGCTAGCCTCTTTCTCCTCCCCGCAACCTTTTTATTCTGATGTCTTCCCACTTCCTTTTCAGCCCTGCAGAAGGGTCTCGGCCCAATATGTCGACTGTTTGTTCGTTCCCATAGATTACTAGCTGACCAGCTGAGTTCTCCCAGCATTTTGTTTGTGCTACTGTATACTGGGTAACTTTCTAGAGTTCCTTTAAACAGTCAATTCAATTTCAATTGATCGTATGGGGCCATAAAATAAAATCAAGAATTATGCCTTCCTTAATGTGTGAGCAGTATTCTACCATCTGCCTTACTAAACCACCTAACCACCTAACCAAGTTGTCTACATTCTGTTAGGATTCTGCAATTGCTTTTTGCTAGCTTGCCATAAGTAAGGAAATAAAACGTCAGGATCATGGCTTCTGACTACAGTTCAGTGACTGCGCTGTGGTGTTTAGGTGATGCCCTTCCATAGCTGAATAACCCACACTGAGATTTAGTGACAATGCTCTCAGATCATTTCTGGACTCTTACTTTAGAGCAAGGTTGCAGGATTCTAGCACTGAACCCAATAGTTCGCCATCAAGCAATAAATACGAGCAAGTTCATTACATGTAGAAGCGATGTAAGTCCTTAGAATGTTAACAAGTAGCCTTTAGAAAATGTTTGATCTGGAGTAGGGGTACTTCAACAAAAGACTTCAATCTTGTAAACTCATTTTGACTTTATTTTGTTGTGTCTGTGGGAATGACAGAACTCAGGAGGAAGGCATTTTGCCTCATGTGACTTTTACGAAAGAGCAATCTGACTAATTCCTCTTATCTGCCTGCTTCGCTGCTGCTGCTTCTGTGTGGTCCGGAATCTCTGGAGGAGAAGGCCCTGAGTCCTTGGCTTTGCTCGTTGCTCGGCGGCCGGGGGGGGGGGGGGGTTGAGGCGCTCGGCGGAGGATGGCGCCCGGAGAGGCTGTATCGGAGGGGCTGGTCAGAGGCTTGAAGTTTTTGGGCAGACTCAGAGCCAGCTGCAGTCGGGTGCTTCTAATGCATCGGCAAGTTGTCGGCGCTTGGAGGTTCATGGCGGGGAGAGTTTCTCCCTTCTGCTGCCTGTGTTAGATGATGGGTCAATCGTGACTTTGAGACTTTTTTTTTACCGTGCCCATGGTCTGCTCTTTTTCAAATTATTGTATTGTTTTGCATTGTTATAACTATATGTTATAATTATGTGGTTTTGTCAGTTTTAGTATTGGTTTGTCCTTTTTTTTCATGATATCATTCTAGAGGAACATTGTATCATTTTTTAATGCATACATTTCTAAATGACAATAAACAAGGACTGAGTGTCCTCATAATCTAATCATTATCTCAGCTCTTCACTTATCGTACTTTATTGTTTCCTTTTGATGCTGAGACACAATCAGGTGCAGGACAGCTATGGCGCAGCGTGTACTGGTGAAATCGAAGCGGCGGGGTCCAGGCTGGCGAGCGGGGAACGAGCCAATGTATGCCCCTTGCTGGAGTGGATTTGGAGGCCATTTGATGTGGCAGGGCTGAGGTGAGGCAGAGTCGTGGTGGAGCCTGGGCCCTAGCGCGAGGATAGGTCCAGCATCTGATTGATTTAAATGCCAATCTGAATTGGAAAGGCCTGGTACGAGCCGAATTAAGGGGGTGGGGCTCAGTCCTGAGAGCATATTGAAATAGCAGGACCCGAGTTCGAGGGCAAGGAACGACCTAAGCTTTGGACAATTTTAGTGCCAGGCCAGATCAAAAAGGACAAGGTGTCAGGGGCGGCAAGGAGGGACGGGCCAGTTCAGTGTGCCGCAGCGCGAGGTTTACTCATCTCTGCACTGAACTGAGGCCGCGGTCTGGACTCCCCTTTGTGAACATCAGTTCTGAACACCATTTGCTTCCTTTCATTGTTTGCATGATTTGTTTTTCTTTTTGCTTTGCAGATTGGGTGTTTGACGGTCTTCTTTTGTTCTATTGGGTCTCTTTGTTTGGTGACTGCCTGTAAGAAGACGAATCTTAAGGTTATATAAAATATACATACTTTGATAGTAAATGTTGGCGCGTGGCCAAGTGGTTAAGGCGTTGCTCTAGTGATCTGAAGGTCGCTAGTTCGAACCTCAGCTGAGGCAGCGTGTTGTGTCCTTGAGCAAGGCACTTAACCACACATTGCTCTGCGACGACACCTGTGCCAAGCTGTATCGGCCCTAGTGCCCTTCCCTTGGACAACATCGGTGGCGTGGAGAGGGGAGACTTGCAGCACGGGCAACTGCCGGTCTTCCATACAACCTTGCCCAGGCCTGCGCCCTGGAAACCTTCCAAGGCGCAAATCCATGGTCTCACGAGATTAACGGATGCCTAAAGAAAGATAATAAATGTACTTAGAACCTTGAACTTTGAGATATATCATCAGTGATGTAACCTGGTGTCATTGGGTGTTTCGGGTCTTTTGACATCAGACACCCTCGCCCAGGAATTTACATATTAAGTTTCTTTTGAAAGTTGTTACTTCCTCTTTCACTCTCATTTTTATAGTGCATTCCATACCAGAACTATTCTGTGCACTGAAGAATTCTATTTCCCTGTGATTATTTTATCAGTAATCTTAAATCTCTGCTCTCTGGTTGCTGGGAGACAATTTATTTTTATTAGAACATCTCTTATAAATCTACCTTAACTATTACTGCTCCAAGGAGAATAATGTCAGCTTCTCCAGTCTTTACACTTAATGCAAGTGCTTCATCTCCACATGGTCATATAATAATCTGGACATCGTATTAAGGCCATCATTTAGGGAGCTTGCTTGACAACTCCCCAACCCTTTAGATATACCACATGAGGAAAGTTAATTCTAAAACTGCAATAACAGTCTCTTCATGCACAATTTCTTTATTGCTGCCACCACTTAATTGAAGCCCCTGACTGTGTGCATATGTTGTCTCTTGGTTTCCCTATGGTGCTGATGACTTCCTGACATTGTACATCTGCTGAACTTAAGTTATACTTTTTGATATTATTGATCTATAAATAATATTGGTCTAAATATTCCTCTTACACGTTGCAGTGTAAATAGCACTGAGCTTTTTTTGGGGCAGATTGTGGATTAACACCATTGGGTCTCGCAAAATTGCCAACTTTTAGACTGTGCAGACCGAAACACATTGTAGGAGCCTAGGATAATCAAGGACACGACCCACCCAGCCAACAGACTTTTCGTCTCTCTTCCCTCCGGGAGAAGGCTCAGGAACTTGAAGATTTGTACGGCCAATTTGGGAACAGCTTCTTTCCAACTGTGCTAAGACTGCTGAACGGATCCTGACCCGGATCTGGGCTGTACCCTCCAAATATCCAGACCTGCCTCTCGGTTTTTTTGCACTACCTTACTTTCCATTTTTCTATTTTCTATTTATGATTTATAATTTAAATTTTTAATGTTTACTAATTTTTACTATTTTTACTATTTAATATTTGTAATCCAGGGAGTGGGAAGTGCAGAATCAAATATCACTGTGATGATTGTATGTTCTAGTATCAATTGTTTGGTGACATTAAAGTATAAAGTAGAATTAATTCATAGCTCTTTACTTGTAATACTAATTGCTCTGTGGAATTCTGTAGAGCGAGCTGCCAGCAGAAGTAGCTGATGCAGGTTTGATTTCAACACTTAAGAGAAGTTTGTATACTTGGGTAGGAAGGCGTTGGAGGGCTGTGTTGCAGGTTGATGGGACTAGGCAGAATAATAGTTCAGCGCGGACTAGATGGACTGAAAGATCTGTCTCTATGTTGGTAGTGCTCCGTGATTAGCCTGGAAGTTATGCAGGAAATATCTTGTGCTTTGGTGCTGACATAAAGAAGGCTGCCTAATTTTAATGGGAAACTGGTTTGATTTTATAATTACTTTTTTTTTGTAATTTATTTTTTATTGAAGTTCATGATCAAACAAACATTTCCATAAGATGTATTTCAGATATTGTATGTATATATCATATAATCATATTTGCCACAAATCTCCACATAATATTTATCTGAGGTATACACCTATAGAAAAGAGAGGAAAGAAAGAACAAGCAAAAGGAGAAAACTATGTACAAGTAGGGAGTGATCTTTTTTTTTTACAATATATTCATTGACTTGTGAGAATAAAATCAGGCCTATGAGGTGTTACGTAGTTGAACCATTTTTCCCAGTATGAATCAAATTGTTCCAATTTATGACTAACAGATGCTGCTAGTGGGATTTAAAATGTCCAGTGTTAATCACTTTGGTGGAAATTAGCTGTTAAAGGGAAATGGGAGTTGAGGATGTGTGGGAAGGGATACTGTTAGGCTTTTAATTTTTTTTCATTTGTGCATTTATTGGAATCGAGACATTGCAGACATGGCCAGTATTTATTGCTGTTTTAAATTTCCTTAAGAAGCTAGTAGTAAGTATATTTATAACATAAGTTAGCTAGTAACTCAAGGAAGGGCTGAGTTTTCATTAGAGATTTGCGGAACAAGCAGAACGATTAGAGTGCAAAGATTTACAGCTGTTGTTCTAAAAAGATGTAAAGGAATCACCTGGCCCATTTTAAGGTTTCCGACCTACTGTGATTGCCCTGAAATTCCTTGGAATTAAGGGTTCGTCCTTGCGTCGCTGCATTAATTTTCTTTACCTCACCGCTCCCCCCCCATCATTCCAACTCTTTCCCCTCCTCACTCTCTCATTCTGCCTGTCACCACACATTCTCCCTCCCGTTCCCCTCTTCACTTCCTTCCCTTTATTCCATGTTCCACTGTCCTCTCCTATCAGAGTCCATCTCCCTCATATCCCATCGCCTCCCAATTTTGCACCTCATTCCACACTCCCCCTCCCTCACAAACTTATCACCCCCCCTCCCCTCACCTGATCCATTTGTTTCCTCTTGCTCCCCCCATCCCCCCCCACCTTTTACCTGGGCTATCTCTCCCCTCTTCCCTTCGACTCCTGATGAATGGTCTTGATCTGAAACGTCAGCTCTCCATTTCCTCCCGTAGACGCTAAGTTTCTTTAGCTTCTTTGTGTGTTAATCCAGGAATAAATTCAGATGTATCCAAAAAAAAAGATTTCTTTATCACTTGGTGCTGCAAAAGTAGAATCTGGTGGTGAAGAATGAACCAATCAGGTCACAGTGCTTGAGCTTTCCAATGAGCTGTAGACCAAGAGAATGGCATGCTGGGATTGGACTGTGCTGTAAAGACTTAGCATCATAACATCTCCAGGATTAGATCTGAATATAGTTGACAACCTGAGGCAGAAATAAACCCATTTGGTGCAGAATTCTCATCCATGGAGCAGGATACAACCAATAGCATCCATATCAGGCTCAAAATAAATGTAATGACTGTAAAGGAATTGATAACAACACACATCAAAGTTGCTGGTGAATGCAGCAGGCCAGGCAGCATCTCTAGGAAGAGGTACAGTCGACGTTTTGGGCCGAGACCCTTCGTCAGGACTAACTGAAGGAAGAGCTAGTAAGAAATTCCTTGTGTTTAAGGAATTAATAAGCTAAGATAGCACTTCATGTCTCTTGTTCTGATAACTTGTTTTTCTCTCAGTTTGTTTTCACTGTTCTAAGTTGCCTGAATCTTTCACCTCAGACAGTTGAAGAAGTTTGGTATAAGCCCCCAAATCCTAAGGACTTTCTACAGGGGGACAATTGAGAACAACCTGACTGGCTGCATCACTGCCTAGTATGGGAACTGTACTTCCCTCAATCGCAGGACTCTGCAGAGAGTGGTGCGGACAGCCCACCACATCTGTAGATGTGAACTACATGCACTTCAGGGCATTTACAAAGACAGGTGTGTAAAAAAAGGGGCCTGTAGGATCATTGGGGACCTGAGTCACCCCAACCACAAATTGTTCCCGCTGCTACCATCCGGGAAACGGTACCGCATCATAAAAACCAGGACCAACAGGCTCCAGGACAGCTTCTTCCACCAGGCCATCAGACTGATTAATTCATGTGGATATTACTGTATTTCCATGTTATATTGACTATCCTGTTGTACAGACTACTTATTGTAAATTACTATAAATTGCACATTGCACATTTAGACGGAAACGTAATGTAAAGATTTTTACTCCTCATGTATATGAAGGATGTAAGTAATAGAGTCCATACAATTCAATTCACATTTTACAAGCATTCACATTGTACATGGTAACTCACTATAACATGAAATCGAGAAATGACTGAAAGCACTGCATATATCAAAGGCTATGGGACGCGATGATGCTGGTGAATCTCAGTGACTTCTGGCTGGTGGCTAATGAAACAAGGAAAGCAACTAAGTACTTTGTTAACCACTCTTTTTTTTTCTCCGGGAAACGATCATTGCAAGCAATAGCCCTGCAGTTTCCCTTTGGACTCGAAGGCAATTCAATGTGGCGGAGCTGAGGTGAGAGCAGGCAGTGGGTACCATCGCCGAGAACGAGGAAGGCTCGAGGTTCGGTCGATTTTAGGCACTGGGCTGAATTGGAAAGGATGGCTAGAGGCCAAACCGAAGTAGCGGGGTCCAGGCCCCAGAACATACCGAGGTGACTGAACCCGATGTTTGGACGATGGTGTAAGCGCTGGGCTGAACTGGAAAGGTTGAGTACACAACCAGGCCCCAGAGTACACTGTTAGGGGACAAATCTCAAGGTTGTATAATGTATATATACTTAGATCATAAATATACTTTGAACTTTGAAAGAGACAGTATTCCCAATAGTAAATCTGTGCTCCAGAACTAGCAAAGGTTCTAATTAAGCAACACACACACAAATTGCCGGTGGAAGGCAGCAGGCCAGGCAGCATCCATAGGAAGAAGTACAGTCGACGTTTCGGGTCGAGGTCTTGGCCTGAAACGTCGACTGTACCCCTTCCTATAGATGCTGCCTGGCCTGCTGCATTCACCAGCATTTTGTGTGTGTTGCTTGAATTCCCAGCATCTGCAGATTTCCTCATGTAAGGTTCTATTCAAACTGTTATTCCAATTCAAGATTGTTTAATGTCATTTTCAATGCACAAATGTAAAGGAGAATGAAATATTCGTTATTACAGATCCAACACAGCTCAAAAGCCAATAAAATAAGATGAAGAGCATAATAATAGAAAGAAAACATACAATAAATATAAATACCTAAGATAGTTTTATATACACAGATCGATTGTGTGTCCAGAATGTGATTCTAGGTACAGATTGTCTGCACATAAGGTGACTGATGAGAAATGATAAACTAGTGGTGGTTGGGGGTGTGGAGGGGTGGGTTAGTGAGTGAGTGATCAGCCTTACTGCTTGGGGAAAGTAACTGTTTTTGAGTCTGGTCGTCCTGGCGTGAATTCTACGCAGTTTCCTCCCTGATGGGAGTGGGACAAACAGTCCAAGAGTAGATCCGTGACCACGTCGAAAACTCCTTATGTATATCCTGAGTATATAAAGGAGGACAGATCCAATCCAAATTATTCTACACTGAATTGTCAAGGTGACAGGAAGTGTCAGTGAAGGTGCTGTTCAAACAGCATTTAATCACTGATAACGTACACACTGATAACCAGTTCAAGTTTTGCCAGGATCACTTGAGATCAGATGTCATCACAGCTTTAGTTCAAACAGGAATCAAGGCTCTGACTCCCAGAGGTGAGGTGAGAATGACAAAGGCACCATTTGACCAAGTGTGGTTTCAAAGGTCTCTAATAAACCTGAAGACAGTGGGAAAATGTGCCAATGATTGCATGCATAACTTGCATAAAGGAAGATGATTATCATTGACATAGGTCAATCATACAGCCCCGGAATATCATTGCAGGAGTTCATCAGGGCCTAGTCATCTACAACTGCTTCATCAATATTCTCACATAATATTGACGCAAATGGGTGTGTTTTTTATTTTTATTCTATTGAGACACAAAGTGAAATAGGTCCTTCTGGTCCTTTAAGCCGCACCGCCCAGCACTCACCTGTTTTTAATCCTATCCTAATCACAGGACAATTTTCAATGACCAATTAACCTACCAACTGGTATGTATTTGAACAGTGAGAGGAAACCCACACGGCCGCAGGGAGAACGTACAAACTCCTTATAGGCAGTGGCGGCAATTGAACCCGGGTTCTGCATTGTGCTAACCACTATGCTACCGTGCTGACGATTACACAATGTTCAGGGGAATATTCAATTCCACTTGCAGCTTCTCAGCAAATGAAACACTTCGTGCTCTCATGGAGCAAGTCCTACAACGCCATTTGGGTGTAGGCAGATTAGCCGCAAGTGGCATTCATGCCATTAAACATCCTGACAATGGCCATCTCCAACAAGACAGAGTTTAAACAGGGACCATAGATATTTAGTAGTATTACCATCACCCAGTCCACACCATTAGCATCCTGGCATTCACACTGAGCACAAAATCAACTGGACCAGACGCCAGACGTCAACTGGACCAGACGTATGATGATCAGAAGGGCAGGTTTAGAGGTTGATTGTCCTGCAGTGACTGAGTCACCTCTTTACATCCAAAAATCATCCTACTATTCACAAAGCACAAGTCAAGTATGTGATGGAATATTCTCCATCTGCCTGGAAGAATGCAGCTCCGATAACACCCATGAAGCTTGATACTATCGAGAACAAAATGAGCCCAGCTTATTGGTATCTCATCCACCATTCTAGTTATTTATTCTTCCACACCGGTATACAGTGGCTACTGTGGTGATGTTTTCACAACACACTCTGTATGACCTGCTCCATTTGTGATGCACCATCAATAACCCCAAAAGACTGGAAGTAGAGTAAATACTGAAAGGCTTTTATTCACAGTAAAATGTGAACTCCAGCATGCTGAGTGTCTGCCCCTGGACTGAGAGGAGGAGCAATGGCCCAATCACCTTTATTCAGGGGTCTGTGAGAGGAGCCACAGGGGCAGTCAGCAGAGGGGTGTGTCCAGACAGGTAACCCAGTCACAACATATATATATATGGTTTACCACATTCACCCCTCCCTTTTTCAAAAAGAATCCCGCGGGGTGAAGTGACTGACAATATTTACAAGAAGTATATTTACAGGTCAAGTCTGTCAGGCGGTCGAGTCCGTCGCTGTGATCTACGTAGCACCGGTGGTGATTGCACCGGCGATGGCGGTTGTGCTGGCTCCGGCCTGACTTCAGGTGTTAGCACGTTAGGCGTCGGTAATCCCTTGTGCATGTGCGTCGCGCCCTGTATGGGAGTGTCGTATGGTGTCTGTGTAGGGCTTGGAGTGCGCGGTGTCTCGTGGGTGTATATATCGGTGGATACGGGGTTAATAGTCACCATGGAGTGTTCAGGGAAGGGGCCCGGTGCTCCTGCGGGTGCCAGGTCACGGATGGAGACCATGTCCTCCCGCCCATCAGGTAAAACCACATAGGCATACTGGGGGTTCGCATGAAGTAAGTGAACCCTCTCGACCATCGGGGAGTATTTATCGCTCCTCGCATGTTTCCGGACCAGCATTGGCCCTGGAGACTTCAGCCAAGTTGGTAGGGTGGTCCTAGTGGTCGACTTTCTGGGAAAAGAAAAGAGTCGCTCATGAGGGGTGGCATTGGTGGACGTGCATAACAGGGAGCGGATGGAGTGAAGTGCCTTGGGAAGGGAGTGGCCTCATCCACCGCATGCATTGCTGCTTTGGCAATGTCCCCTTTTATGTGGCTCAAGGCCTCGCAGGCCTTGGCTGAGAGGGGGAATGTGGTGGACTTGACTAGGGGGCGGGCCTTGTCTGCGTAGTTAGAGACCCATCGGGCGTAATATGAAAAGAAGCCCAGGCACCTTTTGAGGGCTCTGAGGGTGTTGGGAAGAGAGAGTTCCAACAGGGGGCGCATACGGTCGGGGTCAGGGCCAATGACTCCGTTCTCCACGACACACCCAAGGATAGCAAGTCGGGTGGTTCCGAACACACACTTGTCCTTGTTATAGGTGAGATTGAAAGCTTTGGCTGCTTGGAGAAATTTTTGGAGGTTGTTGTGGTGATCCTGTCGGTCGTGACCGCAGACGGTTATGTTATTCAGATATGGGAATGTGGCCTTCAGTTGGCACTGGTCCACCATCTAGTCCATTGCCCCCTGGAAGACAGATACACCATTCATGACACCAAAGGGGACACGCAGGAAGTGATAAAGCCTGCCGTCCGCCTCGAAGGCGGTGTAAGGGCAGTCCTCCTGGCGGATGGGGAGCTGATGGTAAGCGGATTTTAAGGTCTATGGTCGAGTACACCTTGTACTGTGCTATCTGATTGACCATATCCGTGATGCAGGGTAGAGGGTACGCGTCAAGCTGCGTGAACCTATTGATGGTCTGGCTGTAGTCCATGACCATCCTATTTTTCTCCCCGTTCTGAACAATGACCACCTGTGCCCTCCAAGGACTTGTGCTTGCCTCAGTGACCCCCTCCCTAAGCAGCCACTGCACCTCCACCTTAATGAAGGCTCTGTCCCCCGCGCTGTACCTCCTGCTTTTAGTTGCCACAGGTTTACAGTCGGGGGTCAGGTTGGCGAACAGCGGTGGGGGAGGGATCTTGAGGGTGGAGAGGCTGCAAGTGGTGTCGTTAGTGTGGCTGTTGGCATGGTGTTGGGTGGGATGTGTGAGTCGGTGTGTGTGGGTGGTCAGTAGCGGGGTATGTGACGTATTCCTACAAAACTGAGGACTTACGACAGTGATTGGTGGGAGGGGCCCATCATACTCCATTGTCATGCTTTTCAGGTGGCTCTGGAAGTCGAGCCCCAATAGCACAGGGGCACAGTTGAGGCATGACCAGTTACATAAAGTCTCGATATTCTGTGCCCTGCACCACTAGCGTCGATACACAACCCCCCCAGGTGTCTGTTGTATGCAACCGGGAGCCATGGCGACCCTCTGACTTACCGGCCGTATCGCGAGTCTGCAATGCTGCACCGTGTCCGGGTGGATAAAACTCTCCGTGCTGCCCGCGTCAAACAGGGAGCTTGTCCTGCGCCCCTCCACCAGGATGTCCACCATTGACCTTGCGACCTGGTGGGGAGTGCTTTGGTCGAGGGTCACGGAGGCCAGGGTTGAGTCACTGTCTTGGTCTGGCGCGGTGGGGTGCCCTGTGAGCACGCGTTGGTCGTAGGCTGTGGGAGGTGGCACCGACCAAGATGGCCGCCCTCATGTCTCGCACGTGGTGGCGGCATAGAGGCAAGATGGCGATCCCAATGCCTCGCAGGTGGCGCTGCTCGATCCCGCTCGTGGTTTGGACTTACAGGCCTTGGCGAAGTGGCCCTTCTTTCCGCAGCTGGAGCAGGTAGCTTCTCGGGCCAGGCAGCATTTCCGGGGGTGCTTCTCGGGTCCGCAGAAGTAGCACTTCGCGGTCTCGCGACTGGCAGCAGCCGAGGTCGATTCGCTGGCGGGTTGCGGGGTCTGCGGCGCCCACGAGGCCATCGGGGGATCGCATGCCTGGAGAGCCTCAGAGTTGTGCAGAGCAGCCTCCAGCGTGTCAGCCAGCTCAATCGCCAAACGTAAGGTAAGATCAGCTTTTTCCAGCAGCCGCTGGCGCACATACAATGACCTGGTCCCCGTGACGAAAGCGTCTCTCACTAGGAGCTCCGTATGCTGTTCTGCCGTTAGCTCTTGACAGCCGCAGGTCCGCATGAGTGTCTGTAGTGCCCGGACAAACTCAGCACTCGACTCCCCGGGCCGCTGGTGCCGTGTCGCTAAGCAATGCCACGCGTAGACGGTGTTTACTGGCCGCAGGTATTGTCCTTTGAGGCGCTCATCGCACCGTCGTAGCTCGGCTGGTCTCTGATCATCGAGTAGACCAGTGGACTGACCCTGGAAAGGAGAACCCTGCGCTTCCTGGAGAATCTCCTCCAGGTATGATTCGAAGCAGGCCAGCCAGAGTTCGAAAGTGTTTCCAGCTTCAGGTGTTTGCAGGTTGAGGTCTAACTTGTCAGGTCTCAGAGAATGTTCCATGCTTTAAAATTACTGCTAATAAAATTGATGCACCATCAATAACTCCAAAAGACTCGAAGTAGAGTAAATACTGAAAGGCTTTTACTAGCAGTAAAATGTGACCTCCAGCATGCTGAGTTTCTGCCCCTGGACTGAGAGGAGGAACAATAGCCCAATCGCCTTTATTCAGGGGTCTGTGGGAGGAGCCACAGGAGCAGTCAGCAGAGGGGCGTGTCCAGACAGGTAAACCAGTTACAACATATATATATGGTTTACCACAATTTACACCTCCCAAACCTCTAATATCTTCCTCAAAGAAGGATAGGGGCTTCAAAAATATGGCAACATTATCTCCTGCATGTTGCCCTTAAACCCAGATACCAACCTTACTGAGAAAAAACATCACTATTCTTTCAAGCAACACATACAAAATGCTGGAGGAACTCAGCAGACCATGCATCATCTATGGAAAAGAGTATAGTCAATGTTTCAGGCCGTGAGCCTTCAGCCTGACTGCTGAAGGGTCTCGGCCCGAAACCTCAACTGTACTCTTTTCCACAGATGCTGCCTGGCCTGCTGAGTTCTTCCAGTATTTTGTGTGTGTTGCTTAGATTTCTGGCATCTGCAGACTTTCTCTTGTTTGTGACTATTCTTTCAACATTGACAGGTCTGAATCTTAGAACCTCACACCCAATATTACCGTGGGAACACCTTCACTATAAGTATTGAAAGGATACAAGAAGAAGGCTCACCACTATCTTGTTAAGAACATTTAAAGACGGGAAAATAATGTTGGTCTTGCCATTAATGAAAAAAGTCTAGAGTAAAGCTTTAAGCACCTCAAGTCCTGGGCTGACCTGTTTCTTTTTCTTTGTTAATATTCAACTCCTTTCTCACTTCTCCGTTCCTAAGCCACCATGTGACACTTATGTTTTTTTGGTTGGGTGGCCGTAGAGAAAAGAGGCCTTCCAAAGTCAACTTTGGTTTCACAGCTCCATCAGGAAGTTTGTGGCTCCAGACCCCATTCCAGACCCACGAACACTAGGATCCATGCTAGTGATCCAGTGTAGATCTGAAGGAGCGTTGAACAGTTGGAGATATCATTTATCAACTGCAATATTAAACTGAGACCCCATATGTTCTCTTAATTAAGACAGATTCTATGACATAATTGCAAAAAGAAACACCCGATTTGTTATCCTTATCACTTGGCCAATATTTCTATCTCAGTTAAAGTTGATTGTTGTCATAAGGCTGTTTAGTAGAGTATGAGTGTTACGTTTGAGAAGTATGCCATAGACTGTAAAATGCTTGACTTAATTATGGCCTGTTACACCGCTGGCGTTTAGGGCAACAATGAAGGTCCTCCATCTCTGGTGGGGTTCAGTGCTTCCTTCATCGTGTCAGTAGCTTCCTCTCAGCTTTCGTTCCTGTCAAACGTGCAAGTTCCAGGTAGAGTGTTGAGTATACCATTGCACTCAAAGGTAGAAGGATTCTTCATTGCTGTTTCCATAACAATTTTGTTGTACTAGTCAGGGTTGTTAGTCCTGAGCTGAACCCCTGAACCTGGAAGACCAGTGGACCACTCTTAGACTGACCTCTACCCTTTGACCTGTTTGGCATGGGTGACCCTACCAAGAGCCAAAGTATGAAGCCCTGACTCCAGCCAACATAGCTCTCCGGGTCATTGAGGCACACAAGCTTCCAAATCCTACAACAAGGCTGTGGACTTCTTGGAGGTTTAAAATGCTTTTGTGACTTTAAAGAAATATAAATCAAGCGTTTTTTTAAAACCCTTCCTGTTTCCTCTCACATCGTATATTCCTATTATTCCTGTCAATATATTCAGTAGTGAGGCTGAGTGTTGGGAAAGGACAACGTTTTTTTTAGAGAGTGGGTATGGTGTGCAGAAACAAATACTTTATGCCTCTGACGATTGCTCAGTTTATGGTTATGGCTGCCTGGAATGGGTGACTGTTACATGAGGACAGAGATTCCCTAGACTGTCAAATAGAACAGCGGATTGCTACACAGAAAAATGCGCTACGCTTTGAGGATGTGTGATAGTGCTACAGAAATACCCAGCTGATTAATGCTGCCTCAGATGTGCCATCTGTTCTTTGGAATTTGCGAGACACCATATTCTCTTGTACTTGCATATGAAAGGCAACAACAGTGTTTCTTCCTGGAGAATAATTCTACATTGGTACACATCTAAACACCAATTCTTTGGGAATTTGCAATGCATAAAATGACTGGATACTTCATGCTTTCCAACAGGGACTACAATTCAAACATAACTTATTAGTTGTAAAACATTTTGGAAGGTTCTGAGGTTGTGAAAGGTGTCAGATGCAGACACAAAGATACACTCCCCAGATGGCATAATTTTATCTTGTTGCTTTCAGTTGAAATATTGTTTGTTGGTATTTTAGTAATCACTGCTATGATCATTTGCATTTTTCATCCCACAAGGTTTTTCTCTTTTATCTAACATGTACTTTCTCCACCCATGGGTACGACTGGTTCTCCTTCCCTCTGCTAACCTGCAGGCCACCCTCGGGCAAGGTGTAGCACTGTTTACCCCCCGGATCAGAGTCAAGTGAAACCATGAGAGCAAGTGGTGGATGGTCATACAAGTGGCTGGTACGTATCACAAGTCCTGGTTATGCCACCACTGACGCCAGGCGGATAATCTCTGAAGAGTATTGATAATGGCTGGAGTCACCCATCTTGTAAAGACACTGCCCAGTAGAAGGTACTGTAATGGTAAACCACTTCTGTTGAAAAATGTGCCAAAAACAATCATGATCACTGCCCCTGATCACCTGTGTCATACGACACAGCACAGAACGACGACGGCGGTGGGTAAGATATTGCATAATAAGACCAAGCAAATTAAAGTTCTATACTTGCAAAAGCACTGAAATCATTCAGTGCTTGTAAGGATAAAATCAAAGTTGTTAGTTTCATTTGTTACAAAATTGTAGTTATATTGTTTTGAAATTAAGTCCACTTTTTTCATAGAGATGTACAAGAGGAAGTATTTATTGAGAATGGGGTGGCATATTAGTGTAACATTTAAATTAATGCTTTACAGCACTAGCTGTACAACCCAGGTTCAATTCCCACTGCCGCCTTGAAGGAGTTTGTACATTCTCCCTATGATCAGGTTTCTTCCAGGAGCTCTGGTTTCCTCCCACATTTTAAAGACGTACAGATTAGGGTTAGTAAGTTGTGGACACGCTTTGTTGGCGTTGGAAGCAAGCGGCACCTGTGGGCTGCCCCCAGCACATCTTTGGTCTGTGTTGGTTGTTGACTCAAATGACACACTTCACTGTATGTTTGGATGGTTCAATGAATATGTGACAAATAAATCTAATCTTTAAATCTTTATCTTTAAAAGAAAAGGAAACATCCTCATTCAATTATTGATCTGGTATGAACATACAGACATATCACCTATGGACAAGAGGCGAGCACTTGGCTACTCAAACCTGTTCCACCAGTTAATTAAATCAGCGGTCCCCAACCACCGGGCCGCGGACCGGTACTGGGCCACAAAGCATGCGCTACCGAGCCACAAGGAAACGATATGAGTCAGCTGCGCCTTTCCTCATTCCCCGTCACGCACTGTGTTGAGCTCGAACGCACGCGAGCTCATTATGCATGCGTCATCCATGTCAGCACGGGAAGAAGATCAACTCCTCGAGCTTGCAAATGATGGCGGGCTGAAAAGTATGTTTGACATAACATCTCTGCCGGCATTCTGGATCAAAGTCAGGGCTCAATATCCTGAGATAGACACGGAAGCACCGAAAACGTTGCTTCCGTTTCCAACATATCTCTACAGTGAATGCAACGAAAGCTAAATTGCGGAATAGACTGGACATAGGGAACCCATTCGAGTATCGCTGTCTCCCATCACCCCTTGATAGGACCGTCTTGTTGCAGGAAACAAGTATTCAGCCCAGGGCTCCCACTGATTCAGTGATGTTGGTGCGTTGCAATGATTTTATATGTTCATACGAGGAAAATATGTGCTGTGTGCTTAATATCCAAACGTTACTTAAAATGTTATGATGCTATTGACTTATAACTGACTTACAGAACCATATAACAATTACAGCATGGGTACAGGACAACTCTACCCTTCTAGTACGTGCGGAACGCTACTCTCACCTCGTCCCACCGACCTGCACTCAGCCCATAACCCTCCATTCCTTTCCTGTCCATATACCATCCAATTTTTCTTTTAAATAATATCGAACCTGCCTCTACCACTTCTACTGGAAGTTCGTTCAACACTTACTTCCAGCTCCCCTGTCCTCCCCTGATAATTGACTTATCGCTATATTCATGCGAGGAAAATATGCGCTGTGTGTTTAATATTAAATTCGTTAGATAAACCCTTTTAGAAACGAAATTGAGTGTATTAGCCACTTATCACCTATATTCGGGTTGTGATTAACACACCCCCTGAACAGAATCGCCAAAAACGATTTGCTGAAAGGAAATTGGCATGTGCACGCATGCGCAAGTCACGCATGTGCACTGGTGCCCGCGCAAGGCTTCATGGTCGTTGTAGTCTTTTTGGAGTAAACACAATGTATTTGACTGCTACTCTTGTCTGTTGGCAACCATTCCCCCCCCCCCCCCCCCACCATTTGGCCGGTCCGCAAGAATATTGTCAATATGAAACCGGTCTGCAGTGCAAAAAAGGTTGGGGACCCCTGAATTAAATCATGGCTGATCTGAACGTCACTTCATCTTTGCTTTCTTGTCTGCTTTTCACCTTCTTGCTTATCAAGGATCTGTCTACTCTTTCTTAACTATATTCAAAGGTCCTGTTTTCACTACCCTTTGAAGAAAAGATTGGTGAGTATAGTTTCTCCTGAACCTTCCCTCTGGGTTTGGCCTGACATCATCATTATGCGCTGTGTCATATGACGTGGATGATCATGGTCTTTCCATGACGATGATAGTTCTTGGCAAATTTTCCTACGGAAGTGGTTTGCCATTGCCTTCTTCTGGGCAGTGTCTTTACAAGACGGGTGACCCCAGCCATTATCAATATTCCAGAGAGCCTGAAAAAGCTGGTGTTAGTGGTTGCATAACCAGGATTTGTGATATGCACCAGCTGCTCAGATGACCATTCACCACCTGCTCCCATGGCTTCATGTGACCCTGATCGGGGGCTAAGCAGGTGCTACACCTTGCCCAAGGGTGACCTGCAGGCTAGTGGAGGGAAGGAGCACCTCACACCTCCTTTGGTACAGATGTATCTCCATCCCACTACCAATTAGTAAACAATAATGTTTATTACAACACCATAAATACTGTAGAATAAATAGACTGCAAATAATATGATGTAAGTGTAATGCCCTGGTTCATATTTTTACTGTTATGTTGTAGGTTTTTTATTTAGCAGTTCCGTAAGAGCAGTCTGTTCTTCTGTCAGCCTGTTTGGGTTATTGTTGAAGATAAGGGGTGATGAGGAATGCGTGCCATCCAATCAGGATGGTAGAATTAGGGGTAGGCTTTCTTGGTGAGGGCAATACGGTTGGTCCTGGGTTTTTGTTCGAGAGGAGATGGAGAGAGAAGACGCTGGGGAGAACTGGTCGTAGCATACGATCCAGTGGGAGACCTGTTTGTTCGAGGTGGATTGTGAGCGACGTTCGGAAGGTGGTGTGGGCTTTCATGTTGACCAAGGGCCCAGCGCATGAGTGACAGAGAAATTCAAGATGAGCTCCAACTTGTGCATGTTTGACTGTTTAATTAGAATGGGCCCTTTGCTTTTTGTTTTTCTTTACTAGCAGTTCAGTTAAGATTCATAAATATAATTCCTTTAATCATATGCATTGTACTGTCTGTTATTTCATGGCATTAATTTGTAGAGGGGTAGCAAATTACGCAGCATCCACACAAACCAGGGGTTTTGGGCCGGAGAACCGTCTCAATCTCACGAGTCTGGCGGGACCGGAGAGTACTTTCCCCAGGCTTACGCAGGCTAGGAAACCGGGGGTTCCATAAGATGTTACAAGTAATATTCAATGGTAAGATATAATATAAATCATTATTCAGTAATTGGACTTATGTATTTTGTACCTTACACAGGTTTCACCTTAACCATGACTCCAGTTATTTCTCTCTCTTGCTCTCCCTCCCTTTCCATGAATTTGTTATTTATAGTCGCTGAATCATTCCAGCTTGATTGACATAACCAGAGAGGAGCAGAAGGTGGCGATGTGACGCAGCGCGCGCGGCCGCTCCGAAATGATATCGTATTTGTTAACTAGGGGCCGTGCACAATCCTGATTTGATGGAGACAGACGTGAGAAGCACGGAGGAACATCTGGTGAAACTTCTGAAATGCCTGCTTCACTGCCGCTGCTACTGTGCGATCGAGAATCTCTGGAGGGGAAGGCCCCGAATCCTCGGCTTTGCCTATTGTCTGTTGCCGGGGCTGGGGTCGAAGCGCTCGGTGTTTGGTGTTGGAGGACTGGTCAGAGGCTCGAAGTTTTCGGACGGACTCGAGTCGGCTGTGTTCGGGTGCTTCCAGGGTGCTGCATCGGCAAGTTTGCGGCGCTGGAAGCTCATGGCAGGGAGAGTTTTCTTCCTTCTACTGTCTGCGTGAGATGATGGGACTTTCGAGAGACTTTGAGACTTTTTTTTACCATGCCCATGGTCTGTTCTTATCAAGTTATGGTATTGCTTTGCACTGTTGTAACTATATGTTATAATCATGTTGATTTTTGTCAGTTTTTTTAGTCTTGGTTTGTCTTGTGTTTCTGTGATATTCTGGAGGAACATTGTATCGTTTCTTAATGCATGCATTACTAAATGACAATAAAAGAGGACTGCGTGTCCTCATAATCTAATCTAATCTAATCTAACCTCCAACACCGAGCACCGAGCACCATCTCTGCCGAGCGCTTCGATCCCGGCCCCGGCAACAGACAATAGGCAAAGCCAAGGATTCGGGGCCTTCCCCTCTGGAGATTTTCAATCGCACAGTAGCAGCGGCAGCGAAGCGGGCATTTGTTTGCAAGCAAGCAAACATGTTGTTTCTATTTGTCCAATATAGGAATATTTGATGATCAAATGTTAGCACAACATGGTTACCTCGATAAGAAAAAAAACTGAGCTTATCAGCAGTCTAGAAGTTTTCAGTGAGTTTATTTACACATGAAAATACTTGTTGAGGACAACGTCGCCTTATTTATGCAATGACATGTATCTTTGGTGACATTGTTAAATCACAGGGGTTCAGAGGAAAAGCCTGTGTTTGCACAAGTTAAGAATTTCTTTTTTTTAGTTTTCAGCATCAATGGTGTTGCTTGGTTCTGCACTACATCTTGGAATAAGAATTTCAGTCAAATTCTGGTCAGTTTTGCTTCAGCGTTTTTGTTGAAGCAGTCTTCCCTCTAAGTGAGAAGTGGCTTGATACATCATAGCTACGTCACTTCTAATAAATGTATGAGGTTAGACCCTCATACATTAACTCTTGTTGCTTCCTCTTCTTACTTTGTTCGTTCTACTTATACGGCCGGTGTGGAAAACAGATGACGAAGACCAACTCCTTTACAATCAAACATAAGACGCATTTCACATCCAAAGATATAACTCAAATTTTGTTGCCCAATTTTGTATTTGCTGCCATGATGTAATAATTCTGCCCTGCTTCATTCTGTCTCTGTTTCAATTCCCACAATATGTGCTCGTGATTGTTAGCAGGTTGGTTATTTTAGTCTGGACTTCAAATTCAAACAGGTCAATATCATATCCAAGTTTATGAACTTAGTCTCTCAGGTTTAACTTTACTTTATACTTTATACTTTATTGTCACCAAACAATTGATACTAGAACGTACAATCATCACAGCGATATTTGATTCTGCACTTCACACTCCCTGGATTACAAATATTAAATATTAAAAATATTAAAAATTAGTAAATATTAAAAATTTAAACTATAAATCATAAATAGAAAAATATAAAAATGGAAAGTAAGGTGGTGCAAAAAAAAACGAGAGGCAGGTCCAGATATTTGGAGGTTACGGCCCAGATCTGGGTCAGGATCCGTTCAACAGTCTTATCACAGTTGGAAAGAAGCTGTTCCCAAATCTGGCCATATGAGTCTTCGAGCTCCTGAGCCTTCTTCCGCAGGGAAGAGGGATGAAAAGTGTATTGGCTGAGTGGGTCGTGTCCTTGATTATCCTGGCAGCACTGCTCCGACAGCGTGCGGTGTAAAGTGAGTCCAAGGACGGAAGATTGGTTTGTGTGATGTGCTGCTCCGTGTTCATGATCTTCTGCAGCTTCTTTCGGTCTTGGACAAGACAACTTCCATACCAGGTTGTGATGCACCCTAGAAGAATGCTTTCTACGGTGCATCTATAAAAATTAGTGAGGGTTTTAGGGGACAGGCCAAATTTCTTTAGTTTTCTCAGGAAGTAAAGGCACTGGTGGGCCTTCTTGGCAGTGAACTCTGCTTGGTTGGATCAAGTCAGGTCATTTGTGATATTGACCCTAAGGAACTTAAAGCTTTTGACCTGTTCCTCTTGCGCACCACCGATGTAAATTGGGTCGTGCGGTCCGCTACACCTTCTGAAGTCAACAACCAATTCCTTCATCTTGCTGACATTGAGGAATAGGTTATTGTCTTCGCACCATGCCACCAGGTTCTTAATTTCCTCTCTGTACTCAAACTCATCATTACCTGAGATACGGCCTACAATTGTTGTGTCATCAGCAAACTTACATGTTGAGTTCGATGGAAACTTGGCTGCACAATCATGAGTGTACAGTGAGTACAGCAGGGGGCTGAGTATATAGTCTTGTGGGGCACCGGTGGTCAGAGCCTGGGTCCTGCCTGTGAGGAAGTTGAAGATCCAGCTGTAGATCTGAGTGCTAAGGCCCACATTCCTGAGCTTAGGAATCAGTTTATTTGGAATGATGGTATTAAAGGCAGAGCTGTAGTCAATGAAAAGGAGCCTTACGTTTGTGTCTTTATTCTCCAGGTGTTCTAAGGAGGAATGTAGGGCCAGAGAGATGGCATCTGCTGTTGACCTGTTTCTCTGGTATGCCAATTGCAAAGTGTCGAGGTTGACCGGTAGGCTGTGGTTGATGTGTGCCATAACCAATCTCTTGAAGCACTTCATAGCAATTGATATCAGAGCCACAGGTGGGTAGTCATTCAAGCATACCACCTTGCTCCTCTTCGGCACTGGGATTATCGTTGCCTTCTTAAAACACGAGGGGATCTTAGACTGAAGCAAGGAGCAGTTGAAGATGTCAGCAAACACTCCAGCTAGCTCGCTTGCACAGGCCCGGAGAACCCGTCCTGGGATGCCACCTGGGCCCGTAGCCTTCCTTGGATTTATCTTCAAGAAGGCCCTTCTAACGTCCTCCTCGGTGACGATGAATCTCGATGCCACCAGGTCCGGTTCATCTGGATGGAGCAGGATGCTCCTCTTCTGTTCGAATCTTGCGTAGAATACGTTAAGTTTGTCAGGAAGAGAAGCGCCACTGTTATTGATATTCCTAGCCTTTTCTTTGCGCCCAGTGATCTCATTTAGACCCTACCGTAGTCTACTGGCATCACACTGGTTAGTCTGGGCTTCCGACTTGGCTCGATATTGCCTCTTGGTGCCCTTAATGACTTTCCGAGTTCACGCCTGGATTCCGTGTAGTGACTGGTATCCCCGGACCTAAAAGCCGCAGCTCTAGCCTTTAAAAGGGACTTAACTTAAGCATTTGATTGCATAATCATTTCTTTCCCTTGGTGTAAGGTCTGCAGAGATGTTTGTTTGTTTTTTTTATTTATTGATTGATTGAGCTAACAGCATGGAACGTGACTTCATTGGACATGTGATTAGGAAAGAGGAGTTAGAATGCACGGTAATTATGGGAAAGATTGAAGGGAAGAAAGCAAGAGGAAGGCAAAGACAAATGATGATGGAGACAGCAGCCAGAGAACTGGAAATGAATACCAATGAATTGATCCACTTGACCCGAAACAGTAGTGTGTGGGCCATGGCAGTCAAAGCTCAAACTGGGCACGGCACCTGATGATGATGATGATGATGAACAGCATGGAACAGCCCCTTTCTGGTCCTTTAAGCTGTGCCATCCAGCAACCCCCAATTTAACCCTAGCCTGATCACGGGACGATTTACAATGACCAATTAACCTACCAACCAGTATGTCTTTGAAAAGCGGAAAGAAACTGGAGCACCAGGAGAAAACCCATGAGGCCATGGGAGAATGTACAAACTCCTTACAGATGACTCTGGAATTGAACTCTGAACTCTAGTGCCCTGAGATGGAACAACGTCATGCTAACCACTTCACTACCTTTTAACCCGTTAATATTTATCCTACCATTATCATGAGGTGCTTGTTTAATTTGTGATTCTCACACAGGTTGCCTCAGCCACACTATTTCTGCTACAACTTCATTGGGTTGCTTAATATTTAAAACAGAAAAGGAGATATGGATCAAGGTCAAAGTAAATTTATTACCTAAGTACGTATATGTCACCATATACAGCCCCGAGATTCATTTTCTTGCCGGAATACTTAATAAATCCATAATAGAAGAATAATCATAGTAGAATCAATAAAAGACCGGATCAAATTGGATGCTTAACCACTGAGCAAAAGACAAAAATCTTTGCAAATACAAAAAAAATCATAAAAATAAAAAATAAATAAGCAATAGATATAAAGAACATGAGATGAAAAGTTCTTGAAAGTGAATCCATAGGTTGTGGGAACATTTCAATGATGGGGCGAGCAAAGTTGAGTGAAGTTATCCCCTTTGGTTCAAGAGCCTGATGGTTGAGGGGTAGTAACTGTTCCTGAACATGGTGATGTGGGTCTTGTACCTTCTTCCTGATGGCGGCAGCAAGAAGAGAGCATGATCTGGGAGGTGAGGTCCCTGATGATGGATGCTGCTTTCCTGTGATGTTTCGTGCAGATGTGCTCAATGGTGGGGAGGAGTTTACCCGTGCTGGACTGGGCTCTATCCACTACCTTTTGTAGGATTTTCCATTTAAAGGCATTGGTGTTTCCATACCAGGTTGTGATGCAGCCAGTCAATATACTCTCCACTACACATCTATACAAGTTTGTCAAAGTTTTAGGTGTCATGCTGAGTTGTTACAAAATATCATCAGACATCATTTTACATTTCCCATTGTGATGATGGCCTTTCCTGGGTGGGGGGGCGGGGAAGGTGTCACAACCACGGATTCGGCAGCGCAGTAGATACGGCAATTGCGCTTGTGAATATGCACGTGCCAGCTAATTATTATTTAATCGTGGTAGTATTTAACTCCATACTTGTCGAGACTTGGACAGAGCACAGCAACGCTTCGCTGCCTGTTTGCTTTTGGCCTTCCCTGAGAAATCGATCTTTCAAGTCAACTGGCTCTGAAGACTAGCGGTATTCGTTTAATGTTTAGATTTTCCTTTCAGCCACAGTGTGAGCTTTGTTTTCCATTTGAGAGTTTTAGTTAATGGCCCTGTTCAGCCTAGCGTTTATTGTTTTATTTTCTCTTTAACACTGTTCGCATTAAAGTCTGTGAACTATCGACCGGCTTCAGTGTCTCTTACTCCGCACTTGGGCCGTATCTGAACCTGGTAGCAGAGAGTGTTACACTATTTATTAAAGTATTCATTTTTCAGAAGTGTATATTGTCTAGACTATCAAATATATTATGGATTCCCTTTTGAAGTAGTTCAAAGCTTGTAGTTAGGAGCAAAATAGCCAAACTTTAAAATTTTCCGTCCCAATAAAATTTTTATTTCCTACACAATCCTTAGCATTTTTGTCAGACAAGATTTTCCCTTTAGAAAACAGAGTGGCCATTGTGTGAGTGGACCTGTGTTAGAGTGGAGAGGCTTTAGCTGATCAGGCTTTGGCGACAACCGGTTTGGACGAGGTACGTATCTATAAGTGTCTTCTTCTTATTCATTCTTCATTCTTTGTCTGTTAATGCATAGTTAGAGCAGTGAGAATGGCTCCAGGGGTTGTGAAATGTGGAAATTCTGGGAGACCTCCAGCCTCCCGGAAAACCAGGTGCACCAAGCCGCAGCTCATCAAAGAATATGTTAACGAACTGGAGCTGCAGCTCGGTGGCTCATAAGGGACACTGAGGAGATGATAGATAGGAGCTATAGGGCGGTAGTTACCCCTAAGTTGTCGGAGGCAGGAAAATTGTTGACTGCCAGGAGCTGGAAGGGAAACGGGCAGCCAGTATAGAGAACCCTGGCATCTGTTCTCCTCAATAATAAATGTACCATTTTGGATTCTATTGAGGGGGATGACCTACAGGGAAGGGTGTGGGGGAAAATGCAGTGATTGAGACTCCAGCAATCAGTCTAGTACTGTGGCTCAGAAGAGAAGGGGGGGAGGCAGTGTTGGTGGAAGAAGACTGCAGAAGTGACGGGAAATTCCAGTTAGAGGAGTAGACACAAGATTCTGTGGATCTGATAGAGATACCTGGTATGATGCCTCCCGGGTGCCAGGGTCGAGGCCGTCTCGGATCAGGTCCATGACATTCTAAAGGGGGAGCTTGAGCAAGCAGGAGTCTTGATACATGTTGGCATCAATGACGTAGGCAGGAGGTCCTGAAGAGAGAATTTAGGGAGCTGGGTAGAAAGCTGAAAAGCAGGACCTTCAGGGTGGCAATATCGGGATTGCTGCCTGTAACACGTGCAAGTGAGGGGAAGAATAGATCTCAGCCCGAAATGTCGACTGTTTACTCTTTTCCATAGATGCTGCCTGGCCTGCTGAGTTCCTCCAGCATTCTGTGTGTGTTGTTTGTAAGAACAAGAAGAGTTGGTAGATGAATGCATGGCTGAGAAGGTAGTGAAGGGGGCAGGGTGTCAGATTTCTGGGTCATTGGAGTCTCTTCTGGGGAAGATATGACCTGTAAAAAAGGGATGGGTTGCACATGAACTCGAGGGGGACCAATATCCTGGTCGGCAGGTTTGCATCAGCTGTTGGGGAGATTTTGACCTAATTTGGCAAGAGATCGGGAACTGGAGTGATAGTGCTGTTGGTTTAAAGCAGAGGCAGTGTGCCATGAGATTGTCAGGAAGGACTGGCAGATGAAAGGGCAAAATTGCAGTCAGTGGGATGAGTTGCAGCGTAAATGGTGGACAAAATTGAAAAGAGTGACGGATACAGGACTGAAGGTGAATTGTTTGAATGTGAAGAGATATTGGCTGGTATAACTATGTGGGCATCACTCAGTCATGTCTGAAAGAAGACCATCATTGGGAGCTTAGCATTCAAGGATACACAGGACAGGCAGATAGACGGGCGGGGGTGATGTGGCTCTGTTGGTAAAAAAATAAAATCAAATCCTTAGAAAGAGGTGACATAGGACCTGAAGATGTAGAATCCTTATGGGTACAGTTAAGAAATTGCAAGAGTAAAAAGACTGTGATTGGACTTATATACTGTCCTCCAAACAGTAGCCAGGATGTGGTCTACATATTACAAGGGGAGATAGAAAAGGCACGTCAAAAGGGCAATGTTATGATAGTTATGGGGGGGGATTTCAATATGCAGGTAGATTGGGAAAATCAGGTTGGTGCTGGATCCCAAGAGAGAGAATTTGTAGAATGCCTACAAGATGGCTTTTTAGAGCAGCTTGTGGTTGAACCTACGATGGTTAAACTGGACAGTTATTCTGGATTGGGTGTTTTGTCATGAACCAGATTTGATTAGGGATTTTTAAAGGTTCCCTTAGGGGCTAGTGATCATAATATGATAGCATTCACCCTGCAATTTGAGAAGGAGAAGCTAAAGTCAGATATATCAGTATTAAAGTGGATTAAAGGGAATTACAGCGGCATGAGAAAGGAGCTGGCCGAAGTTGATTGGAAGGGGGACACGCAGGAATGACGGCAGAGCTGCACTGGGTGGAGTTTCTGTGAACAAGCCGGAAGGCGCAGGGTAGATACTTATCAAAGAAGTATTCTAAAGGCAGGATGATGCAACCGTGGCTGACAAGGGGAATCAAAGCCAACATAAAAGCCAAAGAGGGAGCATAAAATAGAGCAAAAATTAGTGGGATGTCAGAGGATCGGGATTATTTTAAAAATCAACAGAAGGCAACCACAAAAGCTGCGGGGGTGGGGGGGGTGGTGGATGTTGGCTGCTGAATTTTTCCAGCATATTGTGTGTTGCTCTGGATTTTTTGGCATCTGCAGAATCTCTTGTTTGCACACAATATAGTTTGTGACATTACGTAAACTTCCATGAGGGAAGAACAGTTGGTGGAACACTATGACATGCATTTGTTTAAGCTTTGAAAAACTGGTATGAATTTGGTGGAAAAATACCGGCAGGGTGAAATTAAATTTAAAATAAACAATTATTGGAAATGAAATAACTTCAATGGTTGTTTCAGGAACCTTTACAAAAAAGGCAAGGCCTGCTGAGATCATATTTCAGATAGACTGTGGCCAGAAGCATCTGTCACCTGCCAGTTAGCGTGGCTTTGATCAGCATCTCTCTTGATCTTTGGAGTTACATGCAACCTGTTCTATTTGTGATCATTACAGTACAGTGTGGTGTACAATGGCTTACAATGCCTCGGTTGTCCCCTAAGGACCACTCATTTGAGTCTGGTATGAGCATATGGTCTGGGTGTTCACCGACAGGATGGCTGCATTGAAGAGAGCAAGGTTGTCTTCTTTGCAGGAATATATCTGGGGTTATAGTACTGCCAGTAAGAAAACAATGTGGATCAGAATGATGAAACAAATGGGCTGAATAGTGCCATTTTTTTTTCAGCTTGGCACTACGAGGACTGATTAGCTTCCAAGTTTCATTGCAGATTTATGTCACTTGTCAGATTGGATAATGCAGTTGCCTAAGTCTGTGGCAAAGACGGGGGGGAGGGGGGGGGGGCGACCTTAGTCCGTGTGCAATACTGATTTGATTCCAACCTGCCGAGCTGGGCTGTGGTGACACAATTAACACTGTGTAGTGAGCTATAGAAAACCAAGTGTTCGGCACCATGTTAAATCTGCACGATTCCACAGATTAACAGCAGACAGCCTTAGAAACACCCCGTAGATCAGGTAGCATCCGTCAAATGAGAAACAGAGTTAATGTTTTCAGTTAAAGAATCCTCATCGGAACTGGTTAGGAGAGGAAGGAATGCTGCCACTGATAGCGTGCGGCCAGGATTGCCATGGGATAAGCTTACTGCTTGACAGCTTAGAGAAAACACAAAGGAAAGTATAATGGCCTTGAAATGGAAGCTGGAGCTGTAGTGGGCCAGACCGTATTCACGGGAAGAGAAAAACTGAGTTACTATTCCAAATGGATAGCCCACAACAGAGCTGATTTAGCATAACCAGAAGAGCCTATAGACAGCTGTGGGCACAGCTCGGCACATCAGAGGAACCAGCCTCCCCTCTGTGGACTCTGTCTATACTTCTCGCTGCCTCAAGTAATGCAGGCAGCCCGGTTAAAGAGCCCACCCACCTGGACATTCTCTCTTCTCCCCCCTCCCATTGGGCAGAAGATACAAAAGCCTGAAAGCACGTCCCACCAGGCTCAAGGATAGCTTCTACCCCTCTGTTATCAGACCTCTTGTATGATAAGACGGATTCTTGACCTCACAGTCTACCTCCTTATGATCTTACACTTTATTGATTCCCTGCACTGCACTTTTCAATAGTTTTTACACTTTATTCTGCACTGTTATTGCTTTACCTTATTATAGCTCAATAGACTATGTAATAATTTGATCTGTATAAACAGAATGCAAGAGAAGTTTTTCACGGTATCTTGGTACATGTGACAATAATAATCCAAAACCAAACACCAAAAATGCTAAATCGTAAGTTTCCTGATTTGCACATTTCAGTGTTATCTCAAAAACGATGAGCTTTATTCTGCATCTGACTCTAGATGGGTTTAGCTTTGACCATTGTATCACATGGGAATATAACGTCAAAGTATTGGCAACTAAACTAAATTTAACAATTTGTTTACAATCTCCCTTACTCCTTCTGATGAGCCTTCAGGTTTGCGAGCTCCTCCGGAGGGACCTTTACTGGCAATTAGCAATGTCAGTGCAGCCAGAGATGGCCCATTCTTTTTGGATGTAGTCCAAGGTATTGCATCTAGTTGAATAAAATGATGAGAGGCATTGATCGTGTGGATAGACAGAAGCTTTTTCCCAGGGCTGAAATGGCTAACATGAGGGGGCATCGTCTTAAAGTGCTTGGAGTAGGTACAGAGGGGATGTCAGAGGTAAGTTTTTCACGCAGAGAATGGTGGGTGCATGGAATGCACTGCCAGCGATGGTGGTAGAGGCAGATACAATAGGGTCTTTTAAGAGCCTCTTAGATAGGTACATGGAGCTCAGACAAATAGAAGGCTATGTGGTAGGGAAATTCTAGGCAGCTTCTAGAGTAGGTTACATGGTCGGCACAACATTGTGGGCCGAAGGGCCTGTAATGTGCTGTAGATTTCTATGTGTTCTCAAAAGGACTCATTCTCACTCTACCATCTCTGGATTCCTGACCAATCCACTGTTACGATAGTACCACCCTCTTGTACCCACTTGGAGTGTATTGATTGTCTGACAGGAAGTATTTTCCTGTTTCCAATATTCTCAAACTATTTGAACATAGAACTGTACAGCACAGGAAATGTGTATATAAAAATTTGTAATGTTCTCTATTCGGTATTTGAACCTTAGAGTGCTTATCTGACCTCTTGTTTAGAATAAATGCACGCACTGTTTTTACTAAGATGACTTCTACAGTAGAATATCCAGCCAACCATTCCAGAAGATGACAACATACTTGGATAAGTATGGAGGTTTGGTCGTTCCCTTGGTCGTTTTAATCAGAAAAACGCAGTGGGAAACAAATCTGTCTCAGTTGATGCCAGAAAAATAACAGGATAATATCATCATGAGAAAACCTGCAATGCTGGAAATCCAAGCAACACGCACAAAATGCTGGAGGATAATATCAGCTTCCTGCTAAATGCAACATAGAGTATTCATTTCCATTGTAGGCAGTGGAGTTATGTATTGGGCGCTCTTTATAATGAGTGGTTGTTCTTGATTGTCCACTGAATGCTCTGAGCCTCTGTTCAAAACATATTTCTTTATGAGAGTCAAGATGGTGCTAAATGGCAACTCATTTGCTTGCATATTCAGAAACAGCTCTAATTCCATCTTTAATTTCTCTATTTTTCCCTTTCAGGGTTCTTTTGAAGACCCTGACCTGGAGATACACGTTGACTTCGGTTCTTTGCAGGAATGGGACCCGCTCTCGGGGTTTCACAACTGTTTGTTATCCGACATGCCAAGGGCACGGCCTAAGAGCTCAGTTCGCCTTTGGAGGCCTAGGATCTTGGGGCTCTGGAGATCGGTGGATGGAAGGTCAGTGGCCCAACAGAGTGGTGTGCCGTGGGAGCCAGAAGATCTTTGGCTGTGTGCCCAGAGACCTGAGATCTTTGGGTACAGAGCTTGGAAAAAGCAATGCAACAGACTATTAATGTGTAAACCAACGAGTTGTTTGTTATGTCTCCCCTCTCGCTGTGAAACAGAGACATTTATTTTTCCCTTATTCGGGAGAGGGAGCCTGTGGTATGTCGAATACCGGGTGAACGTGTAGTCTTTGGAGTACTGCAAGTCTGTGTCTTTGCTGTTGCCTTGCTCACGCTTGAGTGCTCAGTGGTGGGTGCTGACGCTTTTTTTTTGAAAGTGGGGGGATGGGGATCGTTGCTTGCTGCTGCTTATGCGTGGGAGGGAGGGGAGCTGGGGGGGAGACTTTGGGGTTCTAATATTTAACTGTCATTCATTCTTTGGGGCACTCCTCTGTTTTTGTGGATGGTTGCGAAGAAAAAGCATTCCAGGATGTATATTTTATACATTTCAACGACATTAAGTGTACCTAGAACCCTTTGAAAACTTTGAAATAGAAAATGGATGCAAGAAATTAATTAGTGAAAGAAAGGGTGAGGTGCTACATTTTGGTAGAACTAATCAAACTAGGACATACATGGTAAGTGGTAGGGCATTAAAGAATGCTTTAGAACAGAGTGATCTAGGAATAATGGTGCATAGTTCCCTGAAGATGGAATCTCATGTGGATAGGGTGGTGAAGAAAGCTTTTGGTTTGCTGGCCTTTATTAATCAGAGCATTGAGTACAGGAGTTGGGATGTAATGTTGAATTTGTATAAGGCATTGGTAAGGCCAAATCTGGAGTATTGTATACAGTTCTGGTCACTGAATTATAGGAAAGATATCAATAAAATTGAGAGAGTACAGAGGAGGTTTACTAAAATATTGCCTGGGTTTCATCTCCTAAGTCACAGAGAAAGCTTGAACAAGTTAGGTCTTTATTCTTTGGAGTGTAGAAGGTTGAGGAGAGACTTGATAGAGGTGTTTAAAATTATGAGGGGGATTGATAGAGTTGACATGGTTAGACTTTTTCCATTGAGAATAGGGAAGATTCAAACAAGAGTACATGGGTTGAGAATTAGAGGACAAAAGTTTAGGGGTAACATGAGGGGGAACTTCTTTACTCAGAGAGTGGTAGCTGTGTGGAATGAGCTTCCAGCAGAAGTGGTTGAGGCAGGTTCTATGTTGTCGTTTAAAGTTAAATTGCATAGATATATGGACAGGAAAGGAATGGAGGGTTGTGGGCTGAGTGCACGTCGGTGGGACTAGGATAAGGTAAGAGTTTGGCACGGACTAGAAGGGCCGAGATGGCCTATTTCCATGCTGTAATTGTTATATGGTTATATGGTTATATGGTTAAAGGGAAGTAACAAGCAGATGGATATTTGCACTATGTAGTTTGACTACTGCATAGATGCAATGGAAGAAAGTCATGAGACCAGGAACTAGAAGTAAGATCTTAGGAATACAGTTATATGGCAATACATTATTAAAATTAATATGATTCAGATTATTTCACGATGGTCTGAGTTGATGGGCGTGCAAGACAATGTCCCATGGTAATAAACAGTGCATTAGCATGGCTTCCAGCTTGCTGCGGGTCCCTGAACATTGGAAATGGGTGCATGGCCTTTGGAGTAATTGTTCTTTAGACGGTTGAGTAATTGTTTGGGAATTTAGCTTTTGATTTTGATCCTCCAGACGGTTCACAAAACTAACAAGAGAAAGTCTGTAGATGCTGGAAGTCCGAGCAACACACACAAAATACTGGAGGAGCTCAGCCAGGCTAGGCAGCATCGATGGAAAAAAGTACAGTCGACGTTTCCGTCCAAAATGTTGACTGTGCTTTTTTCCATAGATGCTGCCTGGCCTGCTGTGTTCACAAAACTACTTCTTTTAGCTCATTTTCTTTCAAACATGGTTCTGCTACTGTCGGAGCCTGTGGTTTACATTCTGGTGGTGTGTTACCTGGCCAATTTAGAGATCCGGTGCTTTGCTGCCTCTGAGGGTGTCTGAGGAAAGTGCGAAGCTTCGAGGCCAAGAAGCTAGAGATGTGGGGAGAGCTCGTGATCGACTCCATTTCTCGCTGATCTCGCCAGTTAAAGCACCAAGGGAGACTAAAGGAAAGTGGCCGTCTACCATCCTCTGTCTCTCGCTGCTCCCGGAGGAAGGTATCTGCGTGTGGCAGTCTCTCTCTCTCTTCCCCTTTCGCTCGCTGTTCCGGAAAGAAAGTCCCTGTGGTCGAATGGTCTCTCTCTCTCTCTCCCCCTCGATGCTGTTGGAGGATGGTGCCAGAGTTCTGGGTCTTGGGCGAGCTTTAATTGGCGTGGTTTGTAGATTGGACTTGGTAGTTCATGTTATGATGTGTTTCTGGTTTCTGGTCACTCGTTTCTCTGTTGCAATTTTGGATGACTTTGTATCAGGGCAGCCTACAGATAATGAACACTGAACTGAATATGACTGGACTCTTTCGATTTTGTGTTTTATATTGTTTTTTTTGCTCCTTTTTTGGTTGCTTTTTGCATGATTTGTTTTTTTTTGGTGGGGGTTGATCATTTTCTTCGAATGGGTTCCATGGTGTTTCTTTGTTTTGTGGCTGTCTGCGGGGAATATGAATATCAGGATTGTATACTGCATGCATACTTTGATAATAAATGTACTTTGGATCTTTGAGATTTGTAAATTAATTCGTTAACCAGCTGAAGACTCTGGAATAGGTAGTGAGAAATTAAACTTTGGGTGTGGGGGTGAACAAATTACAAAACAGAGCTCAGAAGAGGAGAGTGATCTGAATGGCATTTGCAAATGTCTAATTTTGTTAAATTGGATTTAAAGTTGACCAGTATTGTTTAGTAAAGAACAACACTGTCAATTCAGTGATGTTACTCACGATGCTCCTTGTGCTAACAAGGCATTAAGTAATATTTTGATTTTATAATTGTTACACTTGTGACGAGAATACACATAAAATTAAGATGTTTGCTGGCCTGGGTTAGCATCAGTGACATCAGCAAGTGGTCTGCCACCTGCCCTCGGGGGAAGGAGAGATAAGGAACAATGGAGCAGCGTCTGGAGATGTGTAATGAAGGGACGTGGGAGAGAGAACTGTCTGGAGCGGCTCCCCCCCCTTTGAACCCTGAACTGTTTGAAGTGATGGACAGACGATACCCCAGCAGGGGGAATAAAAAGGGACCGGTTTGCTAAGGCAGGACACACGCCACCCGAGGTAACGAGACCCTGGAAGCGGTACGCTTCTCACGAGTCGGTGAGAAGTAGCAGACAACGGCCAGGGTGGAAAGGTACGATCAGCGGGAACCCGGTGTGTGTCCGCCCTTGCCTGGGTGCCGGGTTCACTGCAGAGGATCGACCGCATCTGGAGGAGGGGTCACAGTCGGTGACCTCAGGTGACATCACCAAGGACCCGCCCAAAAAAAGTTGCTCGTGAGCCATATCGCCGGTCTGTGAGTGAAGCCATGTCTGAATGATCAGTTGTTCCTGTTCTATCTCTCTCTTCCCCCACGTTGACCATCGCCATGGCAACGATTACTGCGAACTGAACTTTGAGTCACTTTGAAATTTGGTCATTTACCCCCAGACAACGATAGAGCTTGATTGATGCTGTTATCTTAATTCTGTGCACATGTGTGTTTATCATCACTGAACTGTTGCATTTATTATCCTTTCGATTACTGTGTTGCTTGTTTCTTTAATAAAACTTTCTTAGTTCTAGTACTCCAGACTCCAACTGAGTGATCCATTTCTGCTGGTTTGGCAACCCAGTTACAGGGTACGTAACACACTATTAAAATAAAAGCTGAAGGGTTATGTGGAGAATTGCTTATGGAAAAAGAAATCATCTTTCAATTGAACAGTAGCACATTTCCAGGCTCAGTCGATAAAGCCATTACTTTGAGAAGCTGTTCTTTATAAATAAACAATTTATGCACAATCCCACTGTATGTTATTTCAACTCAATTCAATTTGAGTGATACAGTTGGTTACAGTTTCTGCAGACAAGGACAGAACAATCCCTCTCAGACTTTATCCTGTCTGATTTAGTTGTCATTTGGACAGGATAAGTATATGTTTGGCCATCTATTCGTTGTCAATGAAGGTGAAAGACATTTTACTCTAGGTGTGCAGGTTAATGCCATCACCCTTGGGAGACAAGTGCCCTTGTCAAAATCACTATGGTTTATGAGCTGTGGGGGAGTTGTGAAGTGGGGCTTGCTGGATTACAGTTTTAAATTCTAAGCAGAAACTTAATCAGACCAAACAAAACTCTGGGACTCTCCTGTGTTCTGACACCTTCGAACTGTTAAGGATGAAAGAATGATAAACTACTTTTACAGCAAAACAAGACATATTCATGTACTTCAGATGAAGTATTTATTTCCTGAAATGGGTCTATAATATTTTATTGCTTGAATTAATTTTGACATATTGAAACTTCTGGGCTGTTTGCCATATGAATAATGTCCTAGTTAAATCCTTAAAGGTAGAAGATAATCCAGTAGCCGAACAATCATAATATATGTTTCCTGCTCCATTCTATACCCGATTTGGTACGTCATCAAAGATACTCGAAAATTTCTACAGATGGACCATGGAGAGCATTCTAACTGGCTGCATCACCATCTGGTCTGGTGGGGGTGGGGTGCTGCACAGGACCAAAATAAGCTGCAGAGAATTGTAAACTCAGTCAGCTCCATCATAAGCACTAGCCTTCATAGTATCCAGGACATCTTTAGACAATAGACAATAGACAATAGAGAATGGAGTAGGCCAATCGGCCCTTCGAGCCAGCACCGCCATTCACTGTGATCATGGCTGATCATCCACAATCAGTATCCAGTTCCTGCCTTATCCCCATAATCTTTGACTCCGCTATCTTTAAGAGCTCTATCCATCTCTTTCTTGAAAGCACCCAGAGCCTTGGCCTCCACAGCCTTCTGGGGCAGAGCATTCCATATATCCACCACTCTCTGGGTGAAAAAGTTTTTCCTCAACTCCATTCTAAATGGCCTACCCCTTATTCTTAAACTGTGGCCTCTGGTCCTGGACTCACCCATCAGCGGGAACATGCTTCCTGCCTGCAGCGTGTCCAATGCCTTAATAATCTTATATGTTTCAATAAGATCCCCTCTCAGCCTTCTAAATTCCAGAGTATACGAGCCCAGTCGCTCCAATCTTTCGACATATGACAGTCCCGCCATCCCGGGAATTAACCTTGTGAACCTACGCTGCACTCCCTCAATAGCAAGAATGTCCTTCCTCAAATTTGGAGACCAAAACTGCACACAGTACTCCAGGTGTGGTCTCACCAGGGCCCTGTACAGCTGCAGAAGGACCTCTTTGCTCTTATACTCAATTCCCCTTGTTATGAAGGCCAGCATGCCATTGGCTTTCTTCACAGCCTGGTGTACTTGCATGCTTGCTTTCAGTGACTGACATACAAGAACACCTAGATCTCGTTGTGCTTCCCCTTTTCCTAACTTGACTCCATTTAGATAATAATCTGCCTTCCTGTTCTTACCACCAAAGTGGATAACCTCACTCTTTAAGGAGCATTGTCTCAAAAAGGTGGCATCCATCACTCCAGTCATGCCTTGTTCTCATTGCTACCATCAGGAAGGAGCTACAGAAGACCAAAGCCACACGCTCAACAATTCAGGAACAGCTTCTTCCCTTCTGCCATCAGATTTCTGAATGGGTATTGAACCCATGAACACTACCGCACTACTTTTTTAAATTACTATTTTAGCACTACTTATTTAATTTAAATATTATATATATACTTACAGTAATTCACATTTTTTTCAATTGTCATATATTGCATTGGACTGCTGCCACAAAACAGCAAATTTCATGGCATACGCTGGTGACATTAAACCTGATGCGGATTCCAAATGAAATGAGATGTATTCGCTGTCCATTTCCTTCCAGAGATGTTACCTGACCTGTCCTCCAGCAGTTTGATGTTTGCTCCAGATTCTAGCATCTGCAGTTTCTTGTGTTTCAATCCAAGTTCAATCCTTGGCTCCATTATAAATCACAACAATATTTTAAGGTATGGTAGCTAGAGTCTTCTGAGGTGATGACCAGATAAGAATATTTATGTTAAACCCAAGATGTACTGGTACTAAAACAGACAATCATTTCTCAGACTGCAGACAGTGCAACGATTATAAGTGTTGTGGCGTATTTTGGAGTCGTGGACTAGAGCAAATATTAATTTCAACTGCAGCCAGTTTTCAGATCTGAATATGGATTGTAGATTGAGTTGAAATATAGCTAAGAACAATGACATTGCAGATTGCTGATTGGGGTTGATTGGAAACCAAGAAACATTCCATTGACCTGAGATGTCTGAGTACGCATGATTGCTCTTAAAGACGGCAGTGATTAGCATTAGTTTTGGTGCCTTGGTGTGAAGATCTAGGTGTTTGAAAATTTTATGTAATTCAAAGGAAACATTGTGGATGTGTTGTAACTATAGATTTCTCCTGCTATTACCTTTGATCTTTCGCATATAAAAATGTCATGTAATATTGGGTCAGGGATCCTCTACTTCCAAGTGTCTCCAGTGTGGTGGCTACCTGTTTTGCTGACTAAAGACTTCTATATCCACCAGGACTGTGAGTCCTGCCGAAGAGCCTCGGCGCGAAATTCGGACTATTCACTTTTCCATAGATGCTGCCTGACCTGCTCAGTTTCTCCAGCATTCTGTGTGCGTTGCTCGGATTTCCAGCATCTGCAGATTTCTTTTGTTTATATCCACCAGCTTCAGTGTATCTCCGGTGACTTCATTCACTGCCACAACAATAAGCACTTCTGTACTGGTGAGGCAGCAGATAAGTAGAACTACACAATAATTCGTAGGATGGGGCTGTGTGGGGGGGGGTGGAGTTGGGCAGGAATACAGCACAGGGCAATGCCACCCTCGGGTAAGTGATTCAGAGAAGTGTAACAGACGTACTTTGGAGTTGCTGATTCAAGATTTTTGAAAATATCAGGACAGGGGGATAAACTGGTCAAGTAGATTTTTACAATGTTTTTTATTCGTAGCCAAAAGATATGCTACAAGCAGGACTCGAGAATTCTTAGCTATGAAGAAAGATTGGATAGGTTGGGGTTGTTTTTTTTGGAACAATGAAGCCTGATGGGAGACTTAATTAAGATACATGGAATAATAAACACTCTGAGTGGAATGGGTAGAGCGGGTCTAATACTCTGCAGAAATTAGAGAGCATAAATTTGAAATAAATGATAAGTTAAAGGGGAGGTGAGGATATTTTTAAATCAGAAAATGATAGATATCTGGAATAGAAGGTTGGCTCTGTTATAGGAGTCAAAATGGACACACTGGAGTCTGTTGTAGAACAAAGAACCCGATGGAAAGTCCTGGCAATTCTAGACAATGTTTCTCACCCTCTGCATGCCACCTTTTAGTAATAGACTAAGACAACTGTGCTGCTCCAAAGAGTGCTGTATGAGGTCATTCCTACCCTTAGCCATTAGGCTCGATAATGAGTCAAACTACAAATGGGGAAGTGATGACCCCCTCCTGTTAGACTGTTTGAGGTAACTTATTTTTTTAATCTTTCTTACTTCTCTTCTAATATTTGTATATTGTATATCTGTGCAATTGTAATGCTACAGTGACACTGTAATTTCCTTTGGGATCAATACTTTATACTTTATTGTCGCCAAACAATTGATACTAGAACATACAATCATCACAGCGATATTTGATTCTGTGCTTCCCACTCCCTGGATTACAAATATTAAATACTATAAATATTAAAAATAGTAAAAATTAGTAAATATAAAAATTTAAATTATAAATCATGAATTTATAATTTAAATCATAAATCTCTCGAAAGATGGCACCGGTAACTGGCGACTTTGCGCGTGCTCTCCTGAGCAAACTGCCCTCTCCACTATCCCATACCCAAGAAACCCTTCTAAACCTCCAATCTAGCAAGATCAAGATCAACAACACCCTGGCAAAGCTACTGACCCAGCTGGAGACCACCGCGCCAGAATTGCTTCTTAAACTCCGTACTGTACCTGGACCCGACCAGAGAGGCCCACCACTTTCCGGGAGACCAGCGGTCTGCTACCGTGCCGGAGTGCTTGGACAGGCGGCCCGTTCCGACCAACACCTCTTCGGAGCAGACGGCCACACAGAAGTGATGATAAAGTATCTATCTAGAATTGCTTGAAAAGGAGTTGGGGTCAAAAAGCCCTATCACATTGAAGAATGATCAGAATCAGATTTAATATCACTGGCAGATGTCGTGGAGTTTGTTGTTTTACGACAGCTGTACATTGCAATACATAATAATAAAGTAGCTATAAATTACAATATAAATTATAGTTAAATAAAATAATGCACAAGGAAAGGAGAAACAAAAAATAGAGAGGTAGCATTCATGGGTTCATTGTCCATTTGGAAATTCGACAGCGGAGGGGAAGAAGCTGTTCCTGAAACATTGAGAGTGAATCTTCAGGCTCCTGTACCTCCTCTTTGATGGTAGCAATGAGAAGAGGGCATGTCCTGGGTGGTGGGAGTCCTGAATAATGGATTCCACCTTTTGGGGTATCGCCTTTTGAAGGTGTCCTCCATGGTGGGGAGGCCAGTGCCTACGATGGAGCTGGCTGAACTCACAACTTTCAGCAGCTTTTCCGATCCCGTGCAGTGGCCCCTCCATATGAGATGGTGATGTAACCAGTTAGAAAGCTCTCCATGGTATATCAGTGACATATTTCCATAACCAGTTAAAAACTCCACATCTACGGTCCAGAGTGAATTTAGATTGAACAGATTTCCTCTTGGCCAGTTCATGCAGGAAGGGCTGAATGGTTTCTTCTGCACTGTAAGTTTCTACAATTCTGTAAGAATGAACAAAAATCTTTTCCCAGTATGAATGCACTAAATATTGCAAGACTTGCACGATAAATTATTAACATTCTAATGCAGAGAAAGCTCAGTATAACAGACAACCAGATAATTACATTTCTGTTATAGCTCTACACATTTAGTTGTTTCTGATGCTCTTGACTTATTCATACTTTGATTCTTGTTTTAATCAAGTAGTCACCGAGTTTTCTTTGCTCTCTGCAGTGCCACCCAACTTTTCCTTCTCAATGTATCAGTAATTTACAAATTCCTCTACATTTAATAGCTTTCTTACAATTGGGGCTGGGAGTTGGAAAGGCCAATTTGGAAAGGTTGGATACGGGCTGAAACCTGGCAGCAGGGTCCAGACCCAGAGCACATTGATGCAATAGGGCTGGGTCCAAGTGCGGGGAACAACTCAATGCTTGGAAGATTTAAATGCTGGACCAGATAAATTGAAAAGGCAGAGTGTCGGGACAAGAGGCAAGGGTCAAGCCAGTTCTGCTCGCTGCCCTGCGATGTTTACTCGGCTCTGCACTGAACTGAGGCTGACGTTGTGGTCTGCTCTGGCAGACCTGGGTTCTATCTCTGACGGCTCTGCAATATTTACTCGACTCTGCACTGAACTGAGGCTGACGTTGTGGCCTGCTCCAGCTGCTCTGGCCTTCATGTCTGAGGACTCACTTTTGTTCTGAATGCTATTTGCTTTCTTTTATTGCTTGCATGATTTGCTTTTTTTCTCTCTCTGCACATTGGGTGCTTGACAGTCATCTTTTTTTTTAAAGGGTCCTTTTGAGTTTCTTTGTTTTGTGGCTGCCTGTAAGGAGATGAATCTCAAGGTTGTATAATGTATACATACTTTGATAATAAGTGTACTTTGAACTTTGATCTTTGAGCTGTAGGAAGGGAGAGTAGTTTGGCAGGACCATGTTGAGGATTGGGCGTCAGGCTAGAGAGGACAGAGCAATTCAGAGAGGGGTGGGATGAAGTTGCGAAGAACGTGTGTGGAAGGGGAAGGTAGATGAAATTTTAAAATAAGTGCCTACTTATCTTTGCAAAGTCCCTAATATTTTGTGACTTATGATTTCAAAAGCAATATCTTGAAAATTTCAGAGTGAAGCGTAGGGCTGGCACACACAGTGCATGAGCTTCCCAGCATTCATAATGTGAGCTGACATTTAAAAAGTGATCCCTGAGGTAAGGTACAAAAGGGCAGCCAGCACCTGCAGAAGTAAAGCCCTGTAAGAATCACCCTTTCGAGGTAAGGCAATGAAATGAACTTGGTGGGGGAAGGAAAATAGGGCCAGTTGGAATCAGGTCACTGCTTCATCTAATGACTCTAGTCAGTCTGCACAATTTTGCAAAATCCATTTTACAACTCATTACGTTTAAGTAAGATAAAGCTGCTGCATCTCAGTTTGATTTAGAGGAGCAGATGGAACTCAAGAACACCTCTCTGGCTGTAAGAAGCAATTAACCAACCGCTCATGCATGTGTCATTTACAGACATCGGAAAAAAAGGGGTAAATGTTAAAAGAATATGATCTTTCCATTTAATCACCAACTGCTTTATTAATAAGAGCTTTACTGTTCACCAGTCTATTTTAGCAATTAATTCTTAAGTAGAAGAGAGATGTTGTGTTTCTTCCTGCCCGCTCCCTCCATGAGATTATCTGCTTTACTGCACAGGTGGTGTGTATATCCTTCTCAATAAAAGATTGCATCCATATAGGAAATGAGAAATATAGCAAACAGGTGTTACAATACTACAACATCCTAACATTATATTAAAATTGGTTAAGCTGATATTGAGAAATGGCACATAGGAGGCTGAGGGCTAATATTGTAGAGTTTTATAATACACTGGACTATAAAGATATTGCTTCCTGAACACTTTTGAGTGTATCTTGAGGTATTTCATCCTTTATCCTTGATCATTTCGATCATGAAAATCACTGTGAAATTTCCCTATCATGCATCACTTTTTTAAAAAAATTGCCTCGTTTGTTATTTCAATTAATAATTCAAGTCAATTAAAATATTGCCCACAATGTAAGCTGAAAAATTTTCTATCTTGTCCGGGCATGCTTATTCATGGCAGGACAGGATTTAGAAAGGCTATAAATTTCCAAGAAGGGTTTTTGATATTTGGGACAGATGTTTCCCAGAATAACTGATGCCAAGATTAAGGAAGGCATCTTTTTGGTCCACAAATCAAACAGGTCATCAGTGACAGGCAATTTGAAGAACTGATAGTGGGACCTGAGAAAATCGCACGGAAGGCACTTTTGAAAATTTTCATGGCAACTACAGAGCTGGTTTCATGGCAAACTACGTGCAGCTGGTTGACAACATGTTTCAAGTATACAAAACCCTGAAGTGCGACATGTCACTAAAGATTCATTTTTTGCATTCCCATTTAGATTTCTTTCCTGCAAATCTTGGCGCTGTCAGTGACAACCATGGGGAAAGGTTTCACCAGGACATTGTGGTCATGGAGAAATGGTATCAGGGTAACTGGAATCCATCAATGCTGGCTGGTTATTGTTGGACACTTAAGCAAGAAGCCTCAGACACTGAGTACAAGTGAAAATCATCAACAGAACATTTTTTTTAGTTGAACTATTGCAAAACATCAGCACAGTTTTGCAATTAAACACATTATATTCAATAAAAGTTCACTTCTCGTTTCTTCAAATTCCTACTTGATAGAAGTAGTCTGCAATTATATTTGTGTTCAGCTTCAAGTGGTCTATCATAAACAAAAAAAAAATTCAGAGGAAGCAATACGTTTGAAAAAAGATTGTTGTCCAGTGATATCATGAGGGACATAGATAAGATGAATTGTCACAGTGTTTTCCCCAGGGCAAGAGAGTTCAAAACTACAGGGCAAAAGTTTAAACGGGACCCAAGGAGCAACCTTTTCACACAGAGGGTGGTGAGAATATGGAATAAGCTGCAAGAGGAAGTGGTACAATTATGGTGTTTAAAAGGCGTTGGGACAGGTACATGGAGTGGAAAGGTTGAGAGCAGGGGTTCCCAGCCTGGGTTCCACAGACCCCTTGCGTAACGGTATTGGTCCGTGGCGTAAAAAAATGTTGGGAACCCCTGATTTAGAGGGACATGGCCAAATGAAGGTGAATGGGATTTAGCTCATTTAGGCAATTTGGTCAGCATGGACAGACTGGATTGAAGATCCCCTATTTCCATGCTATATAATTAGGTCTCTGAGTTGCTGTATATTTTCTGAGTAAGCAGGACTTCCCACTGGAGTTCCTGTTACCTGGCAGTGCTTGAAGATATATCAAAGCAAGTTGTTGTTTGTGATACTGCACATGTCAAAGTGTGTGGGCACGTGGCCAAGTGGTTAAGGCATTGGACTAGCTACCTGAAGGTTGTGAGTTCGAGCCCCAGCCGAGGGAACATGTTGTGCCCTTGAGCAAGGCACTTAATCACACATTGGTGCCAAGCTGTATGGGTCCTAATGTTCTTCCCTTGGACAACATTGGTGTTGTTTTGCAGCATGGGCAACTGCTGCTCTTCCATACAGGCCTGTGCCCTGGAGAGTGAAGACTTTCCAGGCGCAGGTCCATGGTCTCGCAAGACTAATGGATGCCTTAAACATGTCAAATGGAAAAGGTTCTGCATCTCATGAGATTTCACAGAATTTAGGCAGATGAGTACACAGCATCTGGTGAATCCATTTCTGACGCTCTTGTTATTGGTTCCCTATATCCCTCTATCTCCCTTTTGCTCTAAGCTTCATTTTGAAATCCATTTTAATGACTAGTCCCTTATCTTGCTAAGGTACCTCATGTTGTCTTTCCACCTTATCAAAAATTCATCGTCATAGTGAGAAGTAGCAGGGAAGCAGGCTCTTTGACCTACTGATTCCTGCTGATCAATAACCACCTATTCAGCCTAATCCTGCATTAATCCAAATGGCTTTTATTCTCCCCATGTTCTAAAGTTCAAAGTATATTTTAGTATAAAAAAACATATATGTCACTCTATCCAGCTCATCTCTGTGCGACAGGAGAACACATATCGTAGTATAATAATCTCTGTTTTATTATTTTGTACATTATTATTGCACATTGGTAAATTATTATTGTGCATATTATTATTCTGTACTTTATTATCAGTTAATATCATTATTATACTTATTATTATTGCTAAGTGTGTTTTTAAATGTTGCTGTTGTAATGAAATATTGTCCACGGGATCAATACATTACTTATTATTATGATGACAATTATTATTATATACAAACCTGAAATTCATTTTCTTGTGGGCATACTCAATAAATCTATAGAATAATAATTATAACAGAATCAATGAAAGATCACCCAACCAGGGCATTCAGCCAGAGTGCAGAAGACAACCAACTGTGCAAATACAAAAAGAAGAAACAATAATAATAAATGAATATGCAACAAATTTCAAGAATATGCAATGACGAGTCCTTGAAAGTGAGCCCATTGGTTGTAGGAACATTTCACTGATGGGGCAAGTGAAGTTATCTCTGTTGGATCAAGAGCCTGATGGTTGAGGGGTAGTAACTGTTCCTGAGCCTGGTGGGGCGAGTTCTGAGGCTCCTGTACCTTCCTCCTGATGGCAGCAGCAAGAAGAGAGCATGTCCTGGGTGGTGGGGGTCCCTGATGATGGATGCTGCTTTCCTGCAACAGCATTTCATGAAAGTGTGCTCAATGGTCAACTACCCTCAGGTTCTACCACTCACCTCAACACTAAGTTCAATTTACAGTGTTCATCCAACCTACCAACCCAGCCTTTGGGATGTAGGCAGAAACCTGATGACCTGGAGGAAACCTCAGTCATAGGGAGAACATGCAAACTCCACACAGATAACACCATGGCCAGGGTGAACCTTACCAGCTGACTCACTGTACCACCCCCTGTGTTACTGTGCTACATTATATCAAAGCAAGTTTTTGTTCTTGGAGATAAAACTATTTACAGTATATTGGAGGTTTTGGAGATTAGATTAGATTAGATTAGATTCAAGATTCAAATTTATTGTCATTGTGCCGAGTACAGATACAAAGCCAATGAAATGCAGTTAACATCTAACCAGAAATGCAAAGAATAGTGTTATTTACAAAATAACTGTGAATAAAAAGTAAGTGCTACAGCACACAAATATAAAAGTACTGAGACAGTACAATATGGGTGCAATACTGCTTAGTGCTGTGATGTGAGGTTCAGCAGGGTCACAGCCTCAGGGAAGAAGCTCTTCCTGAGCCTGCTGGTGCGGGAGCAGAGGCTCCTGTATTGCCTACCGGATGGGAAGAGAGTAAAAAGTCTATGGTTAGGGTGAGATGCATCCCTGATAATGCTTTTCACTCTGCCCAGGCAGCGTTTATGTTCTCAATGGTGGGCAATTGGGTGCCGATAATCTGCTGAGCAGTTTTCAGCACACGCTGGAGTGCTTTGCGGTCCGATATGGGACAAATGCCATACCACACTGAGATGCAGATAGGTATGATACGTCTTGATCCAACACAACTTTTGACATAATGCTGATGAGGGGTCTTGGGTGTCTATTCCTCCCTATAGATGTTGCCTGACTTGTTGAGTTCCTCCGGCATTTTGTATGTTGCTCTGGATTTCCAGAATCTGTAAAATCTCTTATTTTATTTAGATACAGTGCAGAACTGGCTCTTCTGGCCCTTTGAGCCATGCTGCCCAGCAATCCCCCAATTTGACCCTAGTCTAATCATGAGGCAATTTACAATGACCAATTAACCTACCAACTGGTACGTCTTTGGACTGTGGGAGGAAACCGGAGCACCTGGAGGAGACCCACACAGTCACAGGGAGAACGTACAAACTCCTTACAGGCAGCATTGGGAATTGAACCCGGGTCGCTGGTACTGTAAATCGTTGTACTGACCTCTGTGCTACTGTGCTACCCTTGTGTTTATGACATGGTGATGTCTGTAATACTGTGGTCAGTGAATTGGGGAGATCTGGATAGAGAAGTGGAGCAGAAATGTTAGATCATAAATCCTATGAAATATATGGACATGGCGCATGGCCAAGTGGTTAAGGTTTCGGTCTAGTGATCTGAAGGTCGCTAGTTCGAGCCTCAGCTGAGGCAGCGTGTTGTGTCCTTGAGCAAGGCATTTAACCACAAGCTGTATCAGCCCTAGTGTCCTTCCCTTGACAACATCGGTGGCATGGAGAGGGGGGACTTGCAGCATGGGCAACTGTCGGTCTTCCATACAACCTTGCCTAGGCCTGTGCCTTGTTCTCCAAATCCAATCCATGGTCTCATGAAACTAACGGATGCCTATAGATATGGACATGCGAGCTTCAAGTTGTTTTGTCTGGTCTCATCCTGTAGCAAAAGGACTGTGCATATCACGTTGGTTAGGATATCCTGTGGTTTGCAGAGTGACCATCTGAAGAAGGCACTAGACCCATTCAGACTGCTAATCTGTGCACCTTTTTGAGTCCTGTTCCAAAATAGATTCGGGCTTGACTGCAACATAAGCTGCGGTTGAATCACTCCAGGGATTTTTCAGACAAACAGAAATAAAATCAACACCTTTAAAGAGGCTGTTGGGGCTGTACCAAGTAGATAACAGTCATTCCTATTTATCTTCAGCTTTTCTGTTGCCCTCTCTCACTTTATCTCCTTACTTGGCCATCATCTCCCTCTGGTGCTCCTCCCCTTCCCTTTTTTCAGATTACCCCTTCTCCAGCCCTTTAGCTCTTCCAACAATCCACTTTCCAGCTCTTTACTTCACCCCCGCACCTCTCACCTGCCACCTTGTACTTCTTTCTCCCCTCCCCCGACCTTCTTCCTCTAACTTCTTCTCCCTTCCTTTCCAGTCCCGACGAAGGGTCTCGGCTGCTCACTCCTTTCCATGGATGCTGCCTGACCTGCTGAGTTCCTCCAGCATTTTGGTGTGTGTCACTTTGTTCTGTTTCTGTTTCTGCATTATAATGGTGGGTCACCATACACAATTATTAAAGCCCAGCTCCATGATTTCTAGACAATGCAGCTTTGATGTATAAATCAAAATCTAACTATTTAAGGAGGTGGTTTAAGTCAAGTAGGCTGCCCTGATCTGCTTGCAGATCATACTTACATCTAGTGCACTGCCTTTTGGAGCATGGTTAACCCTGATTAACAGGTCAAGTTCTAATGACATCACAAGTTCAACTTTATCTTGCCAATTAGATTAATTACAGTACTTCTTGTTTGTCACATTGTATACATTTTTGGGACTGGGCATCATTAGCAGGGTCATCTCTAATTGCTTTTGAGCAGATGGTGACCTGCTTCCTTGAATCACTGTAGTTCCTTCTAGTACTCCCACAATGCTATTGTGTAGACAGCTGCAGGATGTAGATCCAGTGGTGATCCAAATTTCAAAGGTTCATTCATTATCAAAGTATGAGTGCAGTATACAACTCTGAGATTCATCTTCTCTAGATAGCCACAAAATGAAGACAACCATGGAAATCGTTCGAAGCAAAGCATCAGCCTCCCCCTCATAAAAAGAAATAAATCATGCAAATGGCAGCACAATCATCAACCCCCCACGCAAAAAAAATCACGCAAACGGCAACAAGAACATCAACCCCCGCCCACGCAGAAAATCAAATTGTGCATAGGGCAAAAACATCAAACCTCACTCCCCAAAAAAAAAACTAACAAATCGCGCCAAATGGCAACATGAATAACTGACAATGTATTCCCAAGTGAGTGAGGTTTCTGGCTTGGAGGGGAGAATGAAGTGGTGGTTTTCCCTTGCATCAGCTGCCTATGTCCTTGGTTATGGAAGAAGGGCATTAGGAGTTGATGTATAAGTGTCTGGGTGTATTACTGCAGTGCATTTTGTAGACAGTACACTCTGTGACTGAAGCACACCTGCAGTAGAACATAGAGGTCGAGGCCTGGAGTTCAGGGTCCCGTCATCAGCAGGTCTGGAGAGTTTGGGATCCCGTCACTGGCGAGTCTGGAGTCCAAAGCCTGCAGATCAAGATCCTGTCATCGGCGGCTCCCGACATCGTTACCGAAGTCCAAAGTCTGAAGATTGATTGGAAGTCTTGGAGTCCAGAGCCAATAGTCAAGCTCTGGGTCTGTGAGTCTGCTGGGCAGTCGGAGGCTCAGTGTCTGCAAGGCAGAAGGCCCCGAGACAGCCTGTCCTGCGGTTGCGTGTGAGAGGGGGTGGGTGGGAGGGAGGAATTAAGATCATTTTGCTGTCGTCGTTTTGTTTCTGTTGTTCTGTTGTTGCTTGTATTGTTCTGCTATTTTGGCACCAGAACGTGTGGCGACACTCGTGAGCTGCCCCAGCATATCCCTCGGTTGTGTTGCTTGTAAATACAAACAATGTGTTTCACTATATTTAGATGCACATGTGATAAATAAGTTAATCTGAATCGGAATCTAAAATGTTAAGGTGGTGGTTTAGGTGCCAGTCAAGTAGGCTGCCCTGATCTGCATAGAATTGAGCTTACTGAATGCCTTGTAGCAGGACTCACTCAGCCAAGTGGAGAGTTTCTATTACACTCCTGATCTTCTGGATGATAAAAGGTCTTAGAGAGCCAGGATATGAGTCACTCTTCACAGGAGAACCTGTCTCTTATCTGCTTATACATGAGGTTAGACCAAATTGAGTTTCTGCTCAGTAGTGATCTCCAGGTGGGAGTGTCAGCAATGCTACTGGCATTGAATTTCAAAGCAAGTGTTTAGACTCTCTTGATGAAGATGGTCAATGCCTGATGATTGTGTGCAGCAGAACTCAGTCCACAATTGAAAGTTCTTTGGAATCTAGCCACACTATTCATCATGAGATGTTGCTGTTCCTTTCTGCACCTTGTGGTAGATCAGGTGGCAACCTTGCCAATTCTTTAGCATTCTTGCCTGATTTTTTTACGAGGAAGAGTTGCTAGCTCGACGCTCAACCCAGCACGGGATGGAAAGCGTGCAAGGAGCCGGCCGGATTCGAACCCGGGACCGCTCACCTCGAAATTTGGTGCGGATGCCACTGCACCACCAGCCGGCTATAATTAGATGTAGCAGGATTGCGTAGCTTCACCTGATCCATTGATTATCTGGTCACTGAGATTCGTCTAGTCCATTGCACTGGAACGTAGAACAATTTTAAGGCCATCATTCCTGCTTTCGGTATCCATGCAGAGCTTCAATTTGCAAATCAAATAATTATGTTTGTCACCGTGAGTTTTTGGGTAGATGATTCATTTACACTTAAATGACTCTGGCCACCAGTCTTCTGTTTGACAAAGTACTGTGGATTGAGTTCTCAACAATGCATTTCCTGAAAGCTGTGAATATTAGGATACTAGCCAGGTGCTGCAAATGGAATTGTGAAGGTTGAAGGTAGTTTCGAAGACAGTATTATCTATACTTTATAATATTAATTGTCCTCTATGTTAGCACGTAAAATACCAAATAAATGTATTGTGGATTTAACTTGCATTCCTAAAGGCTGTGGATATCAACCCAGACATGTTGGCGTCGGGAGGAAAGGATGAAGTTAGAAGGTGTGATATTTTGTATGTAGCTTCAAAAGGAAGCATTGTCTATGCTTTGTCTATAACTTTTTAAGTAGTGATTGCCTTCGAGCCCACATTGGGCTAGCAGACCATTCTGCGGAAAGCGCCTCCATCCGTATGATGCCTGCTGTACCTTGTTGTGTCGAATAAAGAAGCTGCTTTGTATCTACCAGTGACTCTGTCCCTCCGGTGATTTCATCCACGCTACAACAATGTTAATAATAAATATGCACTGAATATTTATTCTTCAAAAAGTATGATATAACTAAATTACTGACCTCTGGTCTATGGTTTCCTTAAATAGCATTACAATTAGGAGGAGATGCAATTAGGAAGGATTAATAACTCTGTTGAAAAGTGGAGTGCCAGGAGCTATTGAGGAATGAAAGGATCCTGGCTGCAAAGATCTCTGAAGAGGACAGCACGAGGTGATCAAGAAAGCACATGTGAATCCTGCTGAAGGGTCTCGACTGTACTGTCTTCCACAGATGCTGCCTGGCCTGCTGAGTTCCTCCAGCATTTTGTGTGGGTTGCTTGGATTTCCAGCATCTGCAGATTTTCTCTTACATGTCATACTTGCCTTCATCAGCTGGGCATAGAGTATAGGAACTGGAAGGCCATAAGGTACCTTCATAAAAGAATAGTTTATTCTTGTCTCCACACTGTAGGAGGGGTGACCTCCCGAAGTGCACCATCCCACACTTGTCAGAATTAAACTCCATCTGCCATTTCTCTGCTCATATTTTCAACAGAACTCTATCCTGGTGTATTATTTGACATCCTTCCTCACTATCTGCAAACACTGGCAGTTTACACGTTGTCTACAAATGTACTAATTAGCCCACCTATATTTTGTTCAAATCGTTATAGAAGACCAATAGTTTTGTGAGCTATAGTTCTGTGATGTACCCATATGGTCTCAATGGGATGAGCCCACCAAGGTGTCCTCTCTGAATGTGGCTGTGACATTTTCTGTAATCAGTAATGCAACTCTCCTACCTCTTTTAGATCCCTTTCTATGGTTTTGAAACGGAGCGTTGAGTGATCATTCTCAACCAGGTTTCTATAATGGCTATAACATTGTAGTTCCATGTGCTAATCCCGGCTCCAAGATCACCTGCCTTACCTGTTATACCCCTTGCATTAAAATGAGTTCACCTCGGACCATCAGTCCTGCTGTGTTCATTAGTCCTGCCTTGCCTGTTATTGCTTTTAGACTCACTTGACAGAGCCTCTACCTTCTCCTTGTTCCTGATGAAACCCCCTGGTTTCCTTGTCTGCGTAAGTCTAGAGAAGTCTACCTCCTGCCCCGCCAAACTCATGAGGTTGAGGCGCTCTCCCACCCCAAACCCCAGTTTGTGTGGATGCTGTGTAATTTGCCACCCTGTTACAAATTAGTGCCCCGAAATAACAGAAAGTACACCGCACACGATTAAAAGATTATATTTATGAATCTTAATTTGACTAAAGGGGTAGTAAAGAAAAGAACAAAAAAAAAGGAAAAGGGCCAATTTAAATTAAACAGTCAAATGTGCACAAGCTGGAGCTCAAAGTTTCTCCATAGTCACCGATCCTCAATCGATCTTGCCCCTGGCTTCATCGAATCATGGTTTCTTTCTATGACCTTTTCTCCCCTGCATCTTCCCTCTTCATCTCCTCTCGAACAAAAGCCCCAAGCCCAACTTTAGTGTCCATCACCAGAGAAACCTCCCCTTAATTCCACCATCCGAATTGGATGGCAGACATTTCTCTTCATCTCTTATCTTCAACAATAACCCAAACAGGCTGAAAACAGAACAGGCTGCTCTTACAGAACTGCTAAATGAAATATATACAGCATAACAGTAATATTATGAACCAGGGCATTACATGGAATATCCAGATTAATTTTAATAGCACTATTTTTTGGGGACATGCAATCAAAGTTCTAGCTTATGGTTTCTTAGGCTCATAAGCTAATTAACATTGGTCAAGAACTTCATTCGTTCAAAAAATATAAAGTCAAAGGAATTGGCTCAACTGAAAAGTTGTTGCACTGCTGTTTGAAACAGAGTTGTGACTAGGTTCAGTTCCTGATCTGTTATGGGATGATGTCATCTGGGATTAAGTGACCGGCGAATTAAATCTGCCAACTATTTTGTGACATCTTACTATATTGAGTATAAATGACTACAATATACTGTGTGTCCCTGTTAAGAATAGGAAACTGGCTGGCTTTACTACTCTCCAAGTTTAGAATTGCATAAACTACTTGGAATAGCTCTAAGGTTGAACATCCCATCTTCATCCATATCCACATCTACACCATGTACCATCATCACTACCCCAGCAAGGTTAGATTGTTTCCCAACACCGCAACTTTAGAAGGCTCATTCTATGTCAAAATTTTAATCATATCTTCCCTGTCTCTACACTTTATTCCTCACATTTTTCTAAGCACTTGTGCAGCCCACCGCTCCAAGAGGGTTTGGAGGCTTGTTTGCCTCAATGATCTGGAGCGCTATATCGCTTGGAGTCAAGGCCTTATGCTTTGGCTCTTGGTAGGGTCCCCCGTGCCAAACAGGTCAAAGGGTAGAGACCAGACTAAGAGTGATCTGCCAGTCCTCCAGGTTTGGGGGTTCAGCTCGGGGCTAAAAACCCTGACTGATAAAAAAAAGTGACACAGAGAACAATAAAGAATCCTTCTATATCTGTGTGTGACTGTATGGGCAGACGAAGATGGAGGACCTTCATTGCTGTTCTAAATACTAGTGGTGTAAAGAGCAGTAAGTAAGTTGTGGACATCACTATTACTTGTCCAGCTCTTTCTTAAGCTCTTCTCCATTTCCTACTTCTCTGGACTGTTTCGATGACTTTGCAGTTTGATGTCTTATATTCTGTGATCTTCTTTCTTGTTTTTGCCATTTTCGTTTTTGTTTGCGCATGGGGGTTTGATGTTTTTCTTTGAACGGGTTCCCTGTTTTTCTTTGTTTTGTGGCTGTCTGTGGAGAAGACAAGTCTCAGGGTTGTATACTGCATACGTACTTTTAATAAATGTACTCCGAATCTTGCATCTTTGAATCTTTTTTCTTAAGATTCACCGAAAGCACAGTTCCTTTGTTCTGATGCCCATCTCTCACTTTCAGCTGTTTTTCTTCAGTTATGCATAAGTTGGCTAAGTGGGAACCAACAATTTCCTGAGATGACGTTTGAGAAAGAATCATTTATCAGCGAACATAAGTATGGGATAAAGTTTCAATCTACAAAATTAGGGGGACTTTGGTCAGGTGAAACTTTGGAATTTCCCCTCCATAGTTGCTGCCTGACCTGCTGAGTTTCTCCAACATTGTGTCTCTGTGTTGCTTTGGAATTTTCAACCAATCATGATCATTTGCTACTTCAATAGAGTAGGTTGGGGGTGGGGGGGGCAGGAGAGGGGGTGTATATGGAAGGAGGTGGAGGGATGGTGGAACGTAGATGGAATGGTGTTAAATACGTCCAAACTGGCTAGGAACCTGGATGTACAGTATATTTTAGATATTATTATAGTGTCCTGTGCACTGTTATTTTCTTCCTTGAGGCTAGACTTCTTGGGTCCAGGAAACCCTGCCAGATTAGGAAAGATGAGAACTTTTTGGTGAAAAGGGTAGCTGTCTTTTATAGTGTTATTGTAAACTAGGAGGAGAAGGTGTTTCTCCCTGCTCTCAGTCACCTCCTGTCCATCCCTTTCAACTATATTGGATAATATCGATGTATTATCAAAGGCGATAAGCTTCCAGAAGAAGGAGCCTCACTGCTATCACCTGGGCTGCAGTTTCCTTCAGGACACTTCTCCCCAGGGGAGAAGAGCTTGATGATGAGCCTGGCTTGGGAATCTACCTAGAAAATAAAAGAGACTGCCATTGGTTTAAAGTATGGAGGGAAACTCCGATTTCTGTTTCCCTGATTACACTGAACCTTTCTGACGCCATCCTAATAGATACCCCTAGTTGGTTCTCAGAAAAGGTAACCTAATCATTATTAGCTGACTGCTAAGTAAACCCTGATTCCTGGAGACAGTTTATCTGACATTAGAGAAACTCAAAACAATGTGTGTAATCCACATGCATAATAAAGAGACATCAGATCAGTGGGGTATTTAGTAATCTAGTTTACTGGGAAGCAGAGAGTGGCAATGGCCAGTAATGTCATATTTTGCAACATTTGAGAGTTTATGCTTATGAGTATTAAATTATGTAAATATTATGACGTATGTCTGTGTAAGGGTGCATACTTCACTCATATCTTTCCTCATCCATATTATTCAATATAATCTCATTTCCCTTCTCCCTTGTTTCATTGCCCAGCCACCCGTTCCATATAAAAGTGCAATCTATTCGCTCACCCACTTCTGGGGGCAAGCTCCACACGGTTGATAACAATGAGACACAATGGTGCGATTTAAAAACAACCGGAGGGCATAAAATAATGAAAACCAACAGAACCCATTGGTGGCTCTGTAGATTTTTGCATTACTATTTTATACTCTGCCCAAATGTTTAATTCACCGAGGTTAAGTTTTGCATTAATATTTCCTGAACTCCAAATATTATCCAACATCTTTGTGCAATTTTTAATTTTTAATTTTATCCCTCACCTTCCATAGCAACATCACAGAAACAATTATGGCCTCTGATGTACTGTTGATTTTCACTAATAGCTAAAGTAATTTGTTTATCCTGAACCATCTGGCCTCACGACAAGGCCAGCATCATTGCCAATTCCTAATGATCTATTTGGGTTGCTGAAGTTCTTTTGGTGCTGCCATAGTGCTACATATACAGTCTGATGAGTCTGTCATTCACCATTTTCCACCTCTGCTGTCCTATACAAATACTGTTCAATGTGATCTGATATTTATATTACAAGCAGACTTTGATCAATACTTTGCTGCCGGCCAGATTTTATGCTGTTGCTCTTCCGCATGCAAGCTGATGGATGAAATTAGAATGTGGGGTCGGATAAATTTCCTCAACTTTAGTCCTCCTCTTAAAATCATAGAAAAATACAGCACAGAAACAGGCCCTTCAACCCATCTAGTCCATTCCAAACCATTTAAGCGACCTACTCCCATCGACCTGCACTGGGACCATCGCCCTCCATACCCCTCCCATCCGTGTACCTATCCAAACTTTTCTTAGAAGTTGAAATCAAGCTCTTGGCAATAAACATTTTTGTATGGTTTGCACTTGTGTTCAGCCATGACCATTTTGTACCGTTGAAGTACAGATGAATCTTTTCTCATCATGGTAGAGTGATTCATGATAGAATGGGCTTCCACAGAGGCAACATCAACTTTAATCCATTTGCTAACAAGTCCCACTGTGAAGATTTGTAGCTAACCAATCTTTTAGAATTTTTCAAGGATGTTACCAGCAGGGGTTTCCACCGTTTTTTATGCCATGGACCCCTACCATAAACCGAGGGCTCCATGGGCCCCAGGTTGGGAACCCCTGCTTACCAGGAAAGTTGATGAAGATGAGGCAGTGGATGTTGTCTACATGGACTTCAGCAAGGCATTTGACAAGGTCCTGCATGGGAGGTTGGCCAAGAAGGTTCGGTCGCTTGGCATTCAAGATGAGGTAGTAAATTGGATTAGATATTGGCTTTGTGGTAGAAGCCAGTGAGTTGTAGTAGATGGTTGCCTCTCTGACTGCAGGCCTGTGACTAGTGGAGTGCCACAGGGATCATTGCTGGGCCCGTTGTTGTTTGTTATCTATAGCAATGATCTGGATGATAATGTGGTAAACTGGGGCTGCGAATTTGCAGATGACACCAAGATTGGGAGTGTAGTGGACAGTGAGGAAGACTATTAGAGCTTGCAGTGGGAATTGGATCAGCTGGAAAAATGGCAGATGGATTTTAACGCAGACATGTGTGATGTGTTGCACTTTGGGAGGATCAACCAGGATAGGTTTTACATAGTGAGTAGTAGGGCACTGAGGAGTCTGGTAGAACAAAGTGATCTGGGAATACAGGTCCAAAATTCGTTGAAAGTGGCATCACAGGTGGATAGGGTCCTAAAGTATTGAGCACAGGAGATGGGATGTTATGTTGAAGTTGTATAAGACATTGGTGAGGCCTAATTTGGAGTATTGTGTGTAGTTTTGGTCACCTACCTAAAGGAAATATGTAAATAAGGTTGAAAAAGTACAAAGAAAATTTACAAGGATTTTTCCAGGTCTGAAGGACCTGAGTTTTAAGGAAAGATTGAATAGGTTAGGACTTTATTCCTTGGAATGTAGGAAATTGAGAGGAGATTTGATAGAGATATACAAAATTATGAGGGGTATAGATAGGATAAATGCAAGCAGCCTTTTTCCACTGAGGTTGGGTGAAATTACAACTAGAAGTCATAGGTTAAGGGTGAGAGGTGAAGTGTTTAAGGGGAACATGAGGGAAATCTTCTTCACTCAGAGGATGGTGAGAGTGTGGAAGTGGTGGATGTGATTTTGATTTCAATGTTTAAGAGAAGTTTGGATAAGTACATGGATGGCGGAGGTGTGGAGGGCTATGGTCCAGGTGCTGGTCAAAGGGACTGAGCAGTTTTAATCGTTTGGCACAGGCTAGATGGGCTGAAGGGTCAATTTCTGTGCTGTAATTTTCTGTGACTCTATGACCCTGTGACCTTGATATCAGACAAGAATACACTACATAATCAGTTATGGAGAATACCAGGCCTAGGTCTTCCCATGGAGAATAAGAGCATTAATTTAACAGGAGCACATGGCGACAACATGGTCTATGTGAGAGTACAGCAACCATCATTACTCTAGTGTGTGGATTTTAGTCTTTCAACACATGGACATAAAAACACTTCCAGGAGAAAAGGTTTATTTCTGTGACATGTGTTGTTATACTTTGTAATGCTGAGGGCATCACATAGTTACAAAGTGTTTATTGATCGTGAATTACATAGATGATGTTGAAACATTTGTTTTGTTCTCACCTTGGAACTTCTGTAATTCTTGCTAACATGTTGATCCCGAAGTCATTAGATGATAAATTCTAAAATTTTGATCCATTGCTGATGAAGGGGTGAGAATACACAGCCCAAGTCGGGATGCTGTGCGTCTCAGAGTTGATGCTCAAAGTAGATTTATTATCGAAGTATAGACATATCTCAAAATATACAACCCTGAGTTTCATTTTCTTGTGAGCAAAATCACAGTAACTACGAGAAACGTGATAGAATCAATGAAAGACTGCTCCCAACAGGACAGACAACGACCAATGTGCAAGAAAAAAAACAACAAACTGTGCAAATACAAAAAGAAAATTTAAAAAAATCAATAAATATCGAGAAGATGTGATGAGGAGTCCTTGAAAGTGAGCCAGTAAGTTGTGGGGACAGTTCCGTGATGGAGCAAGTGATGTAGAGTGAAGTTTTCCCTTCTGGTTCAAGAACCTGATGGTGGAGGAGTAATAACTGTTCCTGTAGCTGGTTGTGTGGGACCTGAGGCTCCTGTACCTTCTTCCCGATGGCAGCAGCGACAAGAGAGCATGGCCTAGATGGTGAGAGTCCTTGATGGCGGATCCTGCTTCCCTGCAACGGCACGCCGTGTCGAGGTGCTTAGTGATGGAGAGGGCTTTACCCACGACGGGCTGGGCCATACCCTCTACTTTTTGTAGGCTTTTCCATGCAAGGACATTGGTGCTTCCATATCAGGCTGTGATGCCACCAATCAATACACTTTCCACTGCACATCTATAGAAGTTTGTCAAAGGTATAGATGACATGCTGAATCTTTGCAAACTTCTACAAAAGTAGAGGTGCTGCCGTGCTTTCTTCATACTGGCATTTATGTGTTGGACCCAGGACCGATCCTCTGAAATGATAACACTGAGGAATTTAAAGTTGCTGACCCTCTCCCATCTCTGATCCCCCGATGAGGACTGGCTCGTGGACCTCCGGCATCCTCCTGAAGTCAATGATCATCTCCTTGGTCTTGCTGACGTTGAGTGGGAAGTTGTTGTGGCACCACAATCATGTTGGAGAATATACTGTTCTAGTGGTGTATCAGACCTTGCTCTTCTTGGAGCTGAGAGCTATCGAGAAAATGTTGCCAATGTTCATCTTTGTGGCAGCAAGAGAGAAAAGTTAATTTTTAATCTCCAATTTTGCTGATGTTCTTTACTCATTTAGCTGGCATGGGCCAATATTAGTACTTTTTATGCTCAAAATGGGTTGGATTTCATTTGTTAGAAAAAATGCTTAAATGTTCCAAAACTGTATACTTATTGAAATCTTCAATAGTTATTCTTTATGGCATTTCCTCTTATATCAATGTTAGTTATATTTTTTTGTGAGATCTATTGAAGTAATGTGGGCACGTGGCCAAGTGGTTAAGGCATTGGACTAGCGACCTGAAGGTCGTGAGTTGGAGCCTCAGTCAAGGCAGTATGTTGTGTCCTTGAGCAAGGCATTTAATCACACATTGCTGTGCGACGACACTGGTGCCAAGCTGTATGGGTCCTAATGCCCTTCCCTTGGACAACATTGGTGTCGTGGAGAGGGGAGACTTGCAGCATGGGCAACTGCTGGTCTTCCATACAACCTTGCCCAGGCCTGCACCCTGGAGAGTGAAGACTTTCCAGGCGCAGATCCATGGTCTCGCAAGACTAACTGATGCCTTTACTTTAATGGGATTTTTGAAAGTGTGTACACTTCATTCTACGGATGTGCAGTAGAGAGCATCCTGGCAAGGTGCACCACTGCTTGATACAGAATCTGCACCGTGGTGGGCAGGAAGTCTCTGCCACAGGCAGTCAAAAGTGTCCAACGCATCACTGACACCAGCCAACACGCTATCGAGGACATCAATTCAGAAAGGTGCCAGGAGCATCACCCTGCTCGTGGACTGTTTGTCCCACACCCAGAGAGGAGGTGGCGTAGCATCCACGTCCAGGTCCAGGCCACCAGACTCAAAAATGGTTACTTTCCCCAAGCAGTAACACCCCAACCCACCAACTGCACCACTACTTTATTATTTCCCATCGGTCACCTTACGCACAGCCTAGTGTCACTTCATGGACAAGTGATAAATAGATGGATAAATCAATCTGTGTATATGTACCATCTTATGTATTTATATTTATTGTGTGCTTAATTATCATTATTATTATTATTTTATTTTTTTCTCTCAGCTCAAGCTGGTAAAGCCTGAGGTATGGACATAGCTGAGCACGCTCATTTCTCAATTGCTAGGAAGTTTCAGACTATTCTAGTAGTGTTTAGTATTGTGGCTTTCTGCAGATTTACATAAATATTTCTGTGTCGCTCGAATTGTTTAATGCTGCTGTGTAGTGCCTTTGGGATGAAACCAGTTGTAGATATTACTATTGGGACAATGCATACCCTGTTCATAGAACCGTAGAAACATAGAAAAACTACAGCACAGTATAGGCCCTTCATCCGACAATGCTGAGCCGAACATGTACTTACTTTAGAAATTACCTAGGGTTACCCATAGCCTACTATTTTTCTAAGCTCCATGTACCCATGTTCCAAAGTCTTTCAATTTCCATTTTTAATTCAGCATATTTCTGATGTTTTTCACTTACTGATTTCTGTAAGTTTTGTGTGTTGGAAACACTATGTTTATTAAGTAAGCTCTTCTTGCTTGTTTATCCTGTTTTATTATATCCGAATGGTTATTATGGATTGTCCTATCTGTAATAACGGATCGGTCATTATATAATTTGTGGGATTCTGACTCTAAAACGGGATCAGGCTTGTATTTATAGTAAGGTGCGATTTCATTTACGAGTTTGTATTATTATCATTAGTGTTCTTTGTTTTTTTGTGTTATTTTTATGCTGTACCAGATCTGGAGTAACAATTATTTCGTCCTCCTTACGCTTGTGTGCAGGAAGTAACATTGAAAAATCTCGAATCTTGGAGTGTGGCTGAAATGGATTGTGCCCTCAGGTGCCTAAAACTCAGAGTTGGAAATGACCTTTGACCAAATTAATTTGATCGGGAGTGGAGCTCGGATGTTAAAACTATACAACAAATGTTATAAATCTTTTATATTCCAAGGTAAAGGAATAAATAAAATTTCAAGAGGTTGATGCAAAGATCAAGACAATCAACGACACTCTCCATTTCTGTGTGATTTCTCAGTATGCCAGGTGAACATTTATATAATTCAGCTTTATAGAAACATAGAAAACCTATAGCACGATACAGCCCTTCGGCCCACAAAGCTGTGCCAAACATGGCCTTACCTTAGAATTACCTAGGCTTACCCATAGCCCTCTATTTTCTAAGCTCCATGTACCCATCCAGGAGTCTCTTAAAAGACCCTATCATATCCACCTCCATCACTGCCACCGGCAACCCATTCCACGCACTCACCGCTCTCTGTGTAAAAAAACTTACTCCTGACATCTCCTCTATACTTACTTCCAAGCATCTTAAAACCATGCCCTCTCTAATATATCACTACTGTATAATTCACTGACTTGTCTTTTCTGTTCCTTAATTTGTGTCTCCATCTATTTATCACTTTTGCACCCTGGGAAAGGTGTTAAGTTAGGATGGTCATGTGAAACACAGGATGGCACAACGTCTCGTTGTATGCTTGTGGAGTGGCTGTTAGTTTATTAAAATAAGCCTGCAGCTATGAGCAATTAGACAATTTGGATTTTCACCAAAAGTATGTCATTCTGGTAAAGCCCTTAGTGAACATGCTCCTATCAACTATTTCAAAATCAATATGAATCTATACCAATGATGCACATCAAGATTGCTTTCATACTGAATATAGCACTTTGAGGAATAGGCTTATGTAAGTCTGATTGACCAAATAGCCTCTTACGTTAAGTGATATAAGTAACAGTCACATTTTGTATAATCTGAAGGATAATTTACATATTTCATTAGGCAGTTATTATCTATAAGATGATACCATAACATTAATATTTGATATTAATGCCATCATATATTCATCTGATCCATTAAGCAGAATATTAAGTGTTTCAGATGATTAAGAGACACAATAAATTCAATATTTTAATTATTTTGGAAATGGCTTTTCCCTATGGTGTACTGCTGATGAATAACTATTGGATTATACATGTAACTCAGAAATGAATATTCTTTGTGTTTTATGAACATACTTGTACCTTTTGAGCTTGAAATTTAACAGAACAACAGTTTTATAGCTATCGGCTGATGGAAGTTTTGGGTTGGGTTCAGTAGAAAGGGAATGTGAAAGACGTATCTCTTGTCTGCCTCCAGCGATAGCAGCTTCTCAACCTTTGTTAGTTTATTAAATAGATAAGGGGGTAAACAGCTCACAGCAGCTCAGTGGTTTCCTTACAAACAAATCAAGAGAAACCAATTATGGTTATAGAGTCAAAGTTTTAAAGTAAATTTATTATCAAAGTCCATATATGTCACCATATGTAATCCTAAAATTCATTTTTGTTGACATATTCAATAAATCTATAGTAGAATAATAGTCGTAACAGAATCAATGATAGACCGCACAGACCTGGGTGTTCAACTAGTGTGCAAAAGACAACAAACTGTGCAAATACCAAAAGAAAGAACTAATAATAAATAAATGAACAATATATATCAAGAACATGAGATGAGGAATCCTTGAAAGTAAGTCTATAGGTTGTGAGCACATTTGAATGATGGCGCAAGTGAGGTTGAGTGAAGTTATCCCCTTTGGTTCAAGAGTCTGACTGTTCCTGAACCTGGTGGTGTGAGCCCTGAGGCGCCTGAACCTTGCAGCAGTGAGAAGAGAGCATTGTCTGGGTGGTAGAGGGTCCCCGATGATGGATGCTGCTTTCATAAGACCATTAGATGTAGAAGTAGAATTAGGCCATTGCCCAGCAAATCTGCACCATTTCATCATGGCTGATCCATCTCCCCTCTCAGCTCCAATATCCTGCCTTCTCCCTGTCCTTTCTTGCCCTGACCAATCAAGAATCAATCAACCTCTACCTTAAATATACCCAATAACTTGGCCTCCACAGTCATAAGTATGAAATGAGTAGAGCAGGGGGGCTAAGCACACAGCCTTGTGGTGCACCTTTGCTGATGGAGATCATGGAGGAGAAGTTGTTGCCAATCCAAAATGCATGGGGTCTGCGAGTGAGGAAATCCAGGATCTAATTTCACAAGGAGGTATTGAGGCCAAGTCTTGAAGCTTATTGATTAGTTTTGAGGGGACGATGGAACTGAATGTTGAGCTGTAGTTGATAAAGAGCATCCTCATGTATGCACCCTTGTTGTCCTGATGCTCCAGGGTTGAATGAAGAGCCAATAGGATAGCTTCTGCTGTGGACCTGTTGCTCCAGTAGGCAAATTGGAGCAGATCCAAGTCGCTTCTCAGGCAGGAGTTGATATGTTTCATCACCAACCTCTCAAAACACTTAATCGCTGTGGACATAAGTGCTACTGGATGATAATCACTGAGGCAGGTTATCACGTTCCTCTGCACCAGTATATTTGAAACCTGCTTGAAGAAGGTGGGCACCTCAGACTGCTGAAAATCTCAGTGAACACTCCAGCCAGTTGATCAACACAGGTCTTTAGTACTTTAGACCATAGGTCTTTCAGCCAGATACCCTGTCTGGGCTGGATACTTTTCGTGGGTTCATCCTCCTGAAGGCTGCTCACACTCCGGCTTCAGAGACTAAAATCACGGGATCTCTGGGAGTTCGTATGGTTCTAACGTACTATCAAAATAAACATAGAAAGCATCGAGCTCATCTGTAAGCGAATCACTGTTTTGCCCATGTCACTTGGTTTTACTTTATAAGAGGTGATATCATTCAAGCCCTGCCATAACTGTCGAGCACCCTTTGTAGATTGAAGTTTAGTCCAGAATTGCCATTTTGCCCATAAAATGGCTTTCCAGAGAATGTGCCTGGATGTCTTGTAACTTTCTTGGTCACCAGACTTGAATGTCTTTGTCCTGGCCCTCAGCAGACATGGTTCATCCAGAGCTTCTGGCTGGGGAAGATGCTGAATGATTTTGTTGGGACACACTTGTCTACAACTGTTTTAATAAGGTCTGTGACAACTATGGTGTATTCACTCAGATCCTCAGATGAGTCCTTGAACACAGCCCAGTCCACCAACTCAAAGCAGTTTCCTAGCCACCTCTTTGTTGTCCTAATCTCTGGAGCTTCACTCTTTGTCCTCTGCCTGTATACAGGTAGGAGAAGGGCAGCAAAGTGATCAGGTTTACCGAAATGTGGTCTGGGCATGGAATGGTAGGCATTCCTTATCATAGTATAACAGCACAGAAAGAAGACCTTCGGCCCATCTAGCCTGTGCTGAACTGTTCCGGCTTAAGACGGTGCTGGTGAAGTTCAGTGACCACTTAATGGTGGCAACCAGAACAAAGAGCTAGTTTTCGGTAAATGATAAATGCAATCAATAGCCTGTAACTTCCCTTTCGAAGTTGAGGTTTTGAACCGCCTGTACTGCCTGGCATTTTTGTGGTGCGAACTGAAGTCTCGAAGGCGCGTGATGGTTACGGCGAAATGTGTACGGCGCAAATCGAGGTGGTAGGACCCGGCCCCGTGAGCCAATGTTTGGCTGTAGCTGGAGTGGCAAGGAAATGATTCGATGTGGCAGAGCCAAGGCGAGCGGAAGCGATGCAGAGTCGAGGCGGCGGGGGCCCGAGAATGAGAGAAGAACTGAGGTTTGATCGATTTAGGTGAGTTAGAAAGGTGGGCTACGGGCTGAATTGAGGCGATGGGGCCACAGTCTGAGACCCTATCGAAGCAGTGAGGCCCAGATCCGAGAGTAAGGGACAATCCGAGGTTTGGACGTTTTAAGCACCCGGCCAACTTGCAAAGGTCGGCGTGTCGGAGCCGGAGGTGCAGATTGGGCCGGTTCAGCTCGCTGCTCTACAAGGCTTACTCATCTCTGTGCTGAACTAAGACTGCGGTGATGACTGCTTCGTGGATCTGGACTCACATTTGCTTTTTTCCCTGCACACTGGTTGCTTGACGATCTGTTTTTTTTAATGGGTTCTATTGGGTTTCTTTGATTTGTGGCTGTCTGTAAGGAGACAAATCTCAAGGTTGTAACTTACTTTGTTAATAAATGTACTTTGACTTTAACTATGCTCCCACTGAGCTGCATCCAGACCATACCCTTCCATACCCCTCCCATCCATGTACCTATCCAAATTTCTCTTAAATGTTGAAATAGAGCCTTAATCTGCTGGCACATCGTTCCACATTCTCACCACCCTCTGAGTGAAGAAGTTCTCCCTCATGTTCCCCTGAAACAGTTCACCTTTCACCTTTAACCCATGGCTTCTAGTTCTAATGCCACCCAACCTCAGTAGAAAAATTATGTACAAGAGAAAATCTGCAGAAGCTGGAAATCCAAGCAACACGGACAAAATGCTGGAGGAGCTCAGCAGGCCAGGCAGCATCTATGGAGAAGAGTCCTGCTACAGGGTCTCGGCCTGAAACGTCGACTGAGACCCTTCATCTCTTTTCCATAGATGCTGCCTGGCCTGCTGAGTTCCTCCAGCATCTGTGGGAAAAATTATGTAATTTCTTTACTCATTTGACATTTTTTTCTACTTCAACTTTGAACATAACCTCGTCCTTTTTAATCTTTGCCGGCCGTGTTACACAAGTGTAGGCAACTCTTCCTTGACAATTTGCTGAAGTGGCTATGGTAAACGTAAGCTTAGGTAGTTCAGTTTGACCACAGTTTGGAAGCTTGACATGGAGACGTTTCAACCTGCGTTACGCGCTCAGGTCTCTGGTGAGGAGCTTGCAATAAATAGCTTGGTTGTTTGGGTTCACACAGCCATTGTGTTCACTTGCATCGGATATCAACGAGTGTTTGGCATCTGCTTCCCCAGCATGAGCTGACAACTTTAGCAGAAGAGCCAAAACTGCAATTCTCATTGCTTTAAGTTCCTTCTTTCCAGCTTTACTGTAAGACATTTTTAAAAAAATGCACAAAAGCTTTACCTCATGCTATTTCCTGTAAAGGAACCAAACATGGTCTTTACTGGTAATAGTGTACCAGTAAACTTGTTCTGCATTATTTAGTCCTGATAGGAAAAGTGACAAGAAAACTTAGCTGCCTAGTAGAGAAAAGAAGATTTGTAATGGACGACATACCAGCTGCTAAGCTATTTGCCTTTGTGTGGTAGAGGTCAAATTTGTCCTTGATTCATCCTTACTACGTCGTGAATAGACTGAATATTCAGACCTGTGTAAAAGCTGCTGTTGCATTTGAGCTGGAGCTTGTTCAGAGCCTCGTTGCTGCGTTCGTGTCTGCATACGTTGGTACCCAAGGAAGGTCAGCATCAGTTGCAAATGAGGTTCAAGGCCCTGTTGCGGTGAAGGAGGAGGGAAGGCTATTTCACACTGCTGTGTCAGGAATTGACACATTTTGTTGCAGCCTGGATATCAAAAATGTACTGAGAGGTTATTGGAATCTCTGCATAGCTGTGAGGACAAATACAAAAGTCTTCCTCTTACAGGCAATGTGCTGAGGTCTGCAGGTACTAATGCCCAGAGTAGCTATGCAATACAGGAAAGAGAAAAACCCTGCCAGGCATCATGTGTGGATTTAGAATCAAAATCAGGTTTATTATCACCGGCATGTGACGTGAAATTTGTTAACTTAGCAGCAGCAGTTCAATGCAGTACACAATATAGAAGAAAAAAATTATGAGGGGAAGAAGCTGTTCCTGAATCGCTGAATGTGTGCCTTCAGGATTCTGTACCTCCTTCCTGATGGTAACAGTGAGAAAGGGGCATGTCCTGGGTGCTGGAGGTCCTTAATAATGGCTCCTGCCTTTCTGAGTCACCGCTCCTTGAAGATGTCCTGGATACTTTGTAGGCTAGTACCCAAGATGGAGCCGACTAAATTTACAACCCTCTGCAGCTTCTTTCGGTCCTGTGCAGTAGCCCCCCCCCCCCCGCCCCGATACCAGACAGTGATGCAGCCTGTCAGAATGCTGTCCACGGTTTTTGAAGTTTTTGAGTGTATTTGTTGACATACCAAATCTCTTCAAACTCCTAATGAAGTATAGGTGCTGTCTTGCCTTCTTTATAACTGCATCGATATGTTGGGACCAGGTTAGGTCCTCAGAGATCTTGACACCCAGGAACTTGAAACTGTAACATAATACCTTTAATGATATTGAACTACACACAGCACCTTCAAAACCCACAACCTCTGCCAGCTAGAAGCCCAAGTGCACCACTACCACCTGGAAGTTGCCCTCCAAACCGCATGACATATTGACCTGGAAGTATGGATAGCTGGCTCAGTCCCTTTAAGGATTCAGTCCGCCCTGTTAATTGGTGGCCATGTTTTAGCATGAGCATCTCAGCGTTTAAGGAGCACCTGAGTAGAGGTTCAGTGTTCATTTGTTAGCTCAACTAGGGATATCGTCTAGCATCTTGTTTAGTGCTCAGTTCTCGTTCCAGTTTCGTACCGCGACTCTATCCTAGCCTTGGATCCTCCACCACTTGGGTCCTAACCGTCTCATCATGGTCCCTCATCACAGTATGATTGAACTAAACATGGACCCAGAGGGGTATCAGAGTCTTTGCCCTGCTGTGGAGAATTTCTGGATGGAGCCCAGAGATACATAACTTCGAGATCACTGTGCGTCAACTTTCGCAAGGGGGAAGTCAGAGTCGCTCGGCTGTCGATCGCTCTGTGGACCCGGTACATCTTCTGACTCCGGAGAGATTCGACGGTGACCTGGGCTAATGCCAGGGCTTCCTTACTCCAGTGTTCAAACCCCAGCTGTCCCAGTTCTCTTCGGAGCGCGCAAAAGTGGCCTTTATGATCTCTCTCCTGACCGGGAGAGCCCTGTCCTGGGCCACCACACATTGGGAATGAAGGTCACCACACAGTGGGAATGAAGGTCGGAGATTTGTGTGGATTCAGATGAATTCATGACTGCCATGAGAAGGGTATTTCATCCCGCCAGAGCAAATAGAGTCTTGGACCGTCTCACAAAGGTGCTTCAGGGCAGTCGGTCAGGGGCTGACTACGCTATCAAGTCCAGGACTTTGACTGGAACAGGGAAGCCTACATATTGCCACAGACTCTGAGACAAACTAAAGGATGCCCTCTCCTTGGGAGAGCCAGCAGGGCATTTAACGGTCCTGATCAACCGGTGCACCCGCCTTGATAGTCATCTAGCGGAAGTGGGACTATATCAAGAGGTCAAAGCCTGGCCTCAACGCATCGCTGTTCAACCCCCACCCCGCCAAGGATCTTAGACCATGACCTGCCTGTCACCTGTTCAGAACTCAGTGGAACTCATGTAGATTGGTTACACAAGGCTCTCCGCTGATGAGAGTTCCTAGCGTCGGAGAGTCAAGGCTTCTGCTATTACCATGGGGTATCAGGTCACCTGCGGGCTGTAGCCATCGGGGTAACTGCTAAGACCATCCTGTGTTGGGAGTACCACACCCAACCCTGAGGTGCAGATCTTCTGGGGTAAGAACCGAAAAGTGGTGAAGGCTTTTGTGGACTCTGGGGCAGCTGGTAATTTCCTGGACTTGGAGACTGCCCGTCAGCTCAACATAGTGCTGTGAGAGTTGAGCCAGACCACACCTGTGCCACTCTCGGACAGCTGCCTGCTAAGTTCTGGGCAGATCCAGCAACCGTCTTGCGGATGAGGATTGAGGATCATGTGGAGGACATTGGTTTCTACATCATTGACTCTCTGTTCATGCCCCTGACTGTCCTGGCATAACTCTCCTGTGAACTGGAAGGAAAGGAGAATCATTGCTTGGTCCAGTCATTGTAGGAGGTTACATTAGCTGTGTGGAGATCTGGCCCCCGGACTCTCCTGAGACCAGCGTCCAACAAGCCTTCTGGAGACCTACTCCTGCCCTCAAACACTGACGAGCTGGTCCCGGCCAGCAGGACTGTGAGAGTCCCAGCCCTCTCTCAATGGGGGCGCACTGGAGTTAGAGAGAGGGAATCTCTAGACCAAGGAGGTGTCTAAGCAGTCGGGAAGTCCTGCAGCTAAGTCTAAGGAATCCAGCTACCAGGTCACGACTAAAGGAAAGACCCCTAAACACAGACCCTTGGAGTCCGTTCCCGCGGGCACAAGGACCATGTGTAACACCTTAATGCCCTCAACCGAGGATACATATGAGGGTTTGGACTGTGGTTCAATTAAGGTGTCTAATGAACCTAGGGAGGAAACCTTGAGGTCTGTCGAATCACCCCTGCCACTTAAGAAGCATCAGGAGTTGTCCTTGAAGGAATGTTCAGAGGAACTTGAAACACCCAGACTAGATGAAGTTCCTTCTGTTCACAAGGACTTTGAGGGCCTTCAACCAGGGCAAAGCCTTGATTTTTTCTTCATACCAACCCAACAACCATGCTATAGACCTATTACCTGGTACTTGTCCTCCGTGTGGTCATTTGTATGTGCTAGTTTGGACCAGAATATAAAAGCGAGGATGTAATATTGAGAATTTGTAAAGCACTGGTGAGGCCTCACTTGGAGTACTGTGTGCAGTTTTTGGCCCCTTATGTTAGAAAGGGTGTGCTGAAACTAGAGAGGATTCAAAATGATTCCAGAATTAAATGGCTTGTCATATGATGAGTGTTTGATGGCTCTGGGCCTGTATTCACTGAAATTTAGAAGAACACGGGGTGACCTAATTGAAACCTATCCATTCTATCAAGGTGAAAGGCCTTGACAGAATGGATGTGGAGAGGATATTTCCTATGGTGGGAGTGTCTAAGACCAGAAGATACAGCCTCAAAATAGAGGGGTGTCTTTTTAGATTGGAGATGAGGAGGAAGTTCTTTAGCCGGAGTCTGGTGAATCTCTGGATTCATTGCCACAGGCAGCTGTGGAGACCAATTCTTTATGTACATTTAAGGCAGAGGTTGATAGATAATTGACTGATCAGGGCATGAAGGGATACGGGGAGAAGGCAGGAGAATGGGTCTTAGAGGAAAATTGGATTAGCCATGATGAAATGGCGGAGCAGACTCGATGAGCCAAATGGCCTAATTCTTCTCCTGTATCTTATGGTCTCATCGTCTAACCATCCTCATCAAGGTGTCTTGATACAGATTCAAAAAGTAGTGATTTTTGATAGTTTTGTTTTTTTTTCATTTTGAGTAAAATAATTTAAAACCCTTGCCAAGATGCCATGAGAAGATCTGACATAAGTCAAAAAAATATCCCTAATTATTGCGCTGATTTTATTCATTTACAGTCAATCAAAAGAACTCAGCGGCATGCCATGGATGAATTCCTCTGTTGATAACTATTATGAACTAATACACAGTTTAAAAGTACTGTAGTAGTATTTGTAGCTTTCTAAATTGTTCTCTATTTACTTTAAATACATAATTTGTTACTCAGTTAAATGGTAGTTCGTCTTTTTAACTACTTTCATGAAACTTCAGCTAATTGGGACAGCCACTTAATTGGGCTAAATTGTACCTGTCCTGATGTATCCCAAATAACTGGAATCCATTGCCCTTCTGTTTCTCCTACCAAGCAGATAAGTCATATTATAGAGCACCTCCTCTTTATTTTCCCACTCACGCAACTTGAAAGGGACATGGACTTGACTGGGGCCAGTTCCCTTTGAAAATGTCTGATTCCACAGCTGCCTTTTAATTTCAGAGCTGATCAAGGATTCAAATGATTCAAAGTGCATTTATTATCAAAGTATGTATAAATTACGCAGCTTAAGATTTGTCTGCTTACAGGCAGCCACAAAGAAAGAAACCTGAAAGAACCCATTTAAAAAAAAGACCAACATCCAATGCACAGAGAAAGAGAAAAAAAACTCTCATCATGCAAGCAATAAAAGCAAGCAACAACATTCTGAACCAAACTGAGTCCATAGACCCGAATCCCGGAGCAGCTGGTGTAGGCCCAAAGCCTCGGTTATAGTTCATCAAATAGTAGGGCAAAGCGCCACGAAGTTTGCAGGCACGAAGAGCAGCCGAAGCAGTCTCACAACCTCAGTGCTGTGGAGAGAGGAGTGAACATCATGGGAGGGTGAATGAAATCGGCCCGACCCTTGCCTCTGGTCCCAACGTCCTGCCTTTCTAGTCTATCTGGATTGGCACTTAAGTCATCCAAACCCCGCCTCCCTAGCTGTTGGATCTCATTGTAGATATCATCCACCCAGTCCGCTAGATTACTGCAGATAGATTGTATTTGAAAACTGTTTGAAGCCTGACTCCTCATAAGTATACTGACCACTAAACTTACATTTTTCTCTAAGACTGGCAGCTTTCTCTAACACAGATTTCCTTGTATTTACATGGGAGAGCCTACCTGTCAATCTTTCATCAGATTAAGTGTGGTGACCAGAATCATTTGAATGGGAAGGAATGGCTATAAAGGAGAATGGTATAATTACGTATTTTTAATTTAACAAATTGATTTTTGAGTATTTTCTAATGGTTTTATTTTCACTCCTTGAGTCTAAATAAATTTTAAAGAATTTAAAAGTATTTTATTTTTAGTGCTATTTTAATAGTTGCTAATGCTCAGGTGAGATAGGGACATGTCAGCTCTGGTGGACTGGGCAGATGAGATCTGCATGAGATCCAACGAACAGGAAGGTGCTTTGCAATGCTCCATGGAGAGCGAGGGGCATGACAAAGCATAGAAGACCTCATGGTCATCTGCTGCAACCAAGGAAGACTCCAGTTTGTGATGCTTGTTCGTACCACTGGAGTCGGACTTCTGAGATCGAGAGAGTGGAACTGCCCCAGTGCAATGGCTTTTCCACTTTAAAAACTCTCCCGCACAGGTTTCCTGTCATTGTTGGACAGGATAGACAACTACCACCAATGCTGAGGAACGCCAAGGGCAATGGCTACATGGAAACACCAGCACCTGTGGGTCTTCCTACAAGTTGCAGATTATCTCAGGGTGTGAAACCTGGAACTTCCTATCCACTGTCACTGTGGGAGCATCTTCAGCGGAAGGCCACAGTAGCTCAGGAAGCTAGCTCACGACCACCTTCTCCAGCGCAATAAACGATAAACTGACCTCGGCAGTGGCTCTGAAAATGAATAAAAAACAAAAATGATTGCAAAGTTTAATTGTTCTTTATGAGCATCGAAATACCATTACAATAAATTAAAATGTTGAAAGCAGAATCAATATAATTTTATTAAAGGCTTTGTAATATTTAAAAAAAGTTAAACTAATTATGTTGTAAAGTCAATATTATTGGCAACACATTTATAGCCTGCAATATTTTCCCTCAGCATCGGAGAGCTTGAGGTGTGAAGATTTGCCTGGGGTTCTGCTTCTGTCTGATATTCAATACTTCTCATTGATAGTATACAAGTATAGGTGTTGGATAAGGGTGAATCGGAATGAACTATGTACGCAGGAGTTCAGCACCCTGGAAACAGTACTGCACTAAGATTGAGTATCTTCAACAGGGAAATGAATAGAAATGAAAATGAGTGAGTCCACATTACAGTATTGTTACACCAAACTTCATCACTGAATTTCAGTTTGATATGGCCGGGCAACCTCGGTCGATAAAAGAAAGCCAGGTATGACTTGTGCAGGGCTATCTCAAGAACAAAAGGACAATTCTGAACGAGATTGGACGTGGAATTGGATGCACATCAACCCCAGCAGAGTTTGCAGGCCATTAAATAAATGTGCTGCAATATTTCAGTCGTGCTGGCAATCCATCTCATGTTGCCATTTTTATAAACTAAAACAGCATCTCTACAGATCTTCTATAGTTTCTATAAATTTCAAGAAAGAAATCATCAATGATTCCCTTTTTTTAATGGTGGTATTTTTCATACATAAAAGATGATGATTTAAACTTATATTGAGTTCTAATTAATGATGGGCAATTTATTTTGGAAAAACAGATTGCTTATTTGCAAGAAGGAAAGACCATTCCCACATCAAATAACGTTTGAAATCAAAGGAAGCATTTGAACCTGTAAAAAGGCAGCGAGTTCTCTGTGGACTGTAGGCATGAACTCATTCAGACGGGTTTTCATTACTAATTTCAGAAAAAGATCTAACAGAAGGCAATCACAATTATGATTACGATTAAGTGTTCATGTATTCCTTTGGAGAAGCATAAAAAATTGAAAATGCCACACCATTTCGATTAAGATAAAGCAATCCAGGTACAAACGTACATATCACCCTTGTTCAAATTAAGGGCTGTTTAAGTTGAAGTTTAAGTTTAATTGTCATACAACCATACACATGAATACAGCCAAACAAAACATCATTCCTCTGAGACCAAGGTGCAAAGCACAGTACACAGCACAGAGAACATATACAGTACTGTGTAAAAGTATTAGGCACATAGATAGAACTAGAGTGCCTTAGGCTTATCAGAGGGATCTTGGGGTCTGAGTCCATAGGACACTCAAAGCTACTGTGCAGTTTGACTCTGTGGTTAACAAGGCATACGATGCATTGGCCTTCATCAACCGTGGGATTGAGTTTAAGAGCTGAGAGGTAACGTTGTAACTATATAGGACCCTGGTCAGACCCTGCTTGGAGTTCTGGTCGCCTCTCTACAGGAAGGATGTAGAAGCTATAGAAAGGGTGCAAAGGAGATTTACAACGATGTTGTCTGGATTGGGGAGCATGCCTTATGAGAATGGGTTGAATGAACTCGGCCTTTTCTCCTTAGAGCGATGGAGGATGAAAGGTGACCTGATAGAAATGTATAAGATGATGAGAGGCATTGATCATGTGGATAGTCAGAGGCTTTTTCCCAGGGCTGAAGTGGCTAACATGAGAGGGCATAGTTTTAAGGTGCTTGGAAATAGGTACAGAGGAGATGACAGGGGTAAGTTTTTTACGCAGAGAGTGGTGAGTGCGTGGAATGGGCTGCCAGCGATGGTGGTGGAGGTGGATATGATAGAATCTTTTAAGAGACTCCTGGATAGGTACATGGAGCTTAGAAAAATAGAGGGCTATGGGTAACCCTAGGTAATTTCTAAAGTAAATGCATGTTTGGTACAGCATTATAGGCCAAAGGGCCTGTATTGTGCTGTAGGTTTTTAACGTTTCCATGTTTTGCACAGTACTGTATTTGTTAATGTGGAGCAGGGAACGAGTTTGTAAATCTGGTGCGAGCAAAGGTTGCTGGGATAATTGAGGGTGGAGTATCGCGGGAGGGCTGTTGGACAGGTGGCGGGAGAGAAGGAGTGCTGGGGCGGGGGGTGGCATGGGTGCAGACACGCCCAGCCCTGAGACACCAGACAAAGTCATTTGATTCCAAACAATTGGTTTATTGATCATTACAGAATGTCTCTCTGGTGCTTCCCACTCCCGCCCCTCCCCCTTCCCCCTTTCCCAGCCAAGATTCCCCTCTCCCTGTCCCCTTCCCACTGTCAGTCTACAATAGAGACCCATATCAGAATCAGGTTTATCATCACTCACATCTGTCATGAAATTTGTTTTTGGTTGTGTGGCAGCTGACAGTGCAATACATACAATTACTACAGTACTGTACAAAAGTCTTTGGCTCCCTAACTATCTATATCTGTATCCCTATATATATATATTTATAACTTTTGTATAGTACTGCAGTTACAACAATATATAGAGACACAAAATAATATTTGCACAAGTCCTTGAATGACATGGCCTGATGACTGATGGTTCACAGGATGTTGACGGAGCCATGTTTCCGCAAGAATGAGCACACAGCAGTTCCTCATCTTGTGCTGGGTCACTGGCAGACAAAAGCAATCCAGCTTCTCTCCCACTGGAGAGCAGCACCGATGGGGAGAGCTGGCCTACAGGTGCCAGCCCCCAGCCCAGCACGGATTCCAGAATGCCTGCTGTGCCTCTGTTTTCTCTCACTCTGCCTCTGGCGCCTCCTGCCCTGGGTGGCTGCATGCAGGTGATACTTAAAAAAAAAGCATATCCTTGCCCGAAAAGACCTTGCAAAGTGTCACTTAGAAGATACTGTAAATATGTGGAAGAAGGTCTTGTGGTCGGATGAGACTCAACATTCAGTGGTACATGTGGTGTGAATCTAATACTGCGCATCAGCGAGGTAACTCCATCCCTACTGTAAAGTATGGTGGAGGCAGCATCATGCTGAGGAAAATACAAAGAAATGAAGTGCAATCCAAAGGCGTGTTCACAAGACTAATCAGGGAATGCAACCCGACTGAGATATAAATGAAATTAAAATGGGACCAGTGGGTTGCTGGATACTGATGATGAGAAAATGCCTTGCAATTGTGGGTACCTGCTACCTGAAACATGAGGCAGTCCTAAATCCCTACCTCTTTTCATCACAGGCTTTTTAAACATTCTCAGTTTGCCCCTGATCAATGGAAATGGGCTGTTGTGGATGAGCTTTCTGCTTTGCACTCTGACAGATTTCTCACTCCATGTGATGGCTGCCATCCTTTTCATTTTAAGGGATTTGCTAGAGGGCGTATCTCACAAGTCCTGGTTACGCGACCACTGACACCAGGCAGACAGTCTCTGAAGAGTATTGATCATGGCTGGGGTCACCCGTCTTGAAAAGACACTGCCCAGAACAAGGTAATGGCAAACCACTCTAGTAGAAAAGTTTGCCAAGAACGGTCATGGTCATGGAAAGACCATGATCGCCCATGTCATACAACACGGCACATAACGATGATAGAGTCCTGTGCCACAGGGCACATAATGAACCAATGAGCTAGAGTCCCAAACTTTATTTTGTAATATGCTATCACGGCTGAATTGTGTTAAAGGGATGAAAATATTCTGTTTATCTAGAACAGCAGGGCTTTTTGGGGTTGCAGTTCAGCAGACAATTGCTTAAAACCATGAGGCCATAAGATATAGGAGCAGAATTCAGCCATTCGGCTAATGGAGTGCACTCCACCATTTCACAATGGCTGACTTATTATCTCTCTCAGCCCCTTTTCTCCTGCCTTCCCTCCTTCACCCTTGATGCCCTTACTAATCAAGAACCTCGATAGGGTACCGAGATAGACAGGGGAAATCTTGCATCATGTACAAACGTTGACATGTCTGCTAATACTCAGAGATCAGAAACATAAGTAGGCACGTGAAGCAAAAATCCCTTATTGCTAGGCGTCTCTTGAACAGCATAAGTGGTATGAATTAGTGGCCATCAAAGGACAGGCAGCTATGACATTTACAGAATAAATAATGTGATTAAGCTTTAAGTTTATACATTGCAAAAAGTAAATAATTCTTTCCCTTTGCTAGAAATGATTGAACTGAATATAATATTTGTTTGATGAATGACTTAAAAAGCTCATTTGTCTTCAGAAATCTAATATTCGACAGCTTAGATGACTTTAAAGGACTTTCGTGCTTTGAAACAAATTCTGGTTCATAAAAGTAAGCTATATTTTCTTATTACCTCACTTCAAAATCAAATATTTGGGCTACCTAACTTGGTCTTTATCAAAAGCTAATAACAAAAGGGCCGCCCACTCCCCACGAAGAAAGGAATAAGAGGATTGGTAGTGTTCCTTATTTAAACGTCCAATAATGCTGTCACTTTATAAGGTACTGCTGAGAACTCACTTGGAGTACGGTGTGCAGTTTTAGGCCCCTTATTTTAGAAAGGGCATCCTGATGTTGGAGAAGGTTCAGAGGAGGGTCATGGGAATAATTCTAGGAAAGAAGGGCTTCACGTATGAGGAGAGGTTGATGGCTCTGGGCCTTCACTCGCTGGAATTCAGAAGAATGAGGGGGATTCTCATTGAAATGATTGAATATTGAAAGGCCCAGACAGAGTGGATGTAGAGAGGATGGTTGCTCTGGTGGGGGAGTCTAGAACCAGAGGGCACCGCTTCAGATTAGAGGGACATCCATTTGGAACGGAGATGCGGAGGAATTTCTTTAGCCTGAGGGTGGTAAATCAGTGGAAGCCGGGTCATTGGGTGTTTAAGGCGGAGGTTGATAGGTTCTTGATTTGTCAGGGTATGAAAGGTTATGGGGAGAAGGCAGGAGACTGGGGTTGAGAGGGAAATAGATGAGCAATGATGAAATGGGAAGCAGACTCAATGGGCTGAATGGCCTAAATTCTTATAACTCTTGTAATTCTTGTAACTCCTACGTCTTATGGTCTTATAACCTGTTATCATTTAGACAAACAACAAAGAATGCTTAATAAAATAATATATTTACAATATTAGTCAAACATTACTGAACTATTAAGTACACAACATTCCTCCCTGCTTAGCTATAAACTCCAACTCAAAATAGAATGTATCTCAATTCAAATAGGTAATGCATTGCTCTCTGCGTACACATCCACAGCATAATAAATTTTAAATTGCCCCACTCAGGCCGAAAGATTTAATCGCTGTGGAGGATTTCTTACCTTGTGGAATAACATCTTGCCTGGCAAGGGGATGGGGTGGGGTGGTCACTGCTTGGCAGAAGAGACATGCTGTGAAACAATCCCAGTTCTGGGGCCTCCTCTGTGCTGGTTGTAAGAGATGACTCTGAGATTGCAGGCAGTGGTTCTGACAGCTCTGGACTCCTTTCTTCTCTAACAATTGGCACTGCTTTGAAATATCGTGGAATAATGGCAGTTCAGGTTGGCTATTTGGAAGTTTGGTTGATCACCGAGCTTCCAATTGACACTGCTCTCCTCAACTGATTGATATGCCATCTCCAGATAACATCAGGCATAATCTCCACCAGCTCTGTCCCTAATCTCTCCGAGCACTGACTTTTGATCACCTCTGTAGTCCCCTGCTAGGTCTGCTTGTCCCGGAATGGAACCCTGAACCTCCTTGTCTGAGGAGCCTTCAGTTTGTCCTGCATACTCCTTCTGAGATTGGGCTTGAGGAGATCCAAGCATGAACGCAAGGGACAACCCAGGAACAGCGTAGCTCGTGGGTCGTTGGTTGTGGAGTGAGCTGCATTGTGATATGCAAGGAGGAAATAGGCGCATTTCTGATTCAGTGTAAGTTTAGTGTGCTCTGCTCAATAAGATATTGCTCACAGTGTGTTCTTTAGACTATGGACAAACCAGATGTAGCTGGGTGGTACGGTACAGATGTAATTCATCTTATTCTATTCATTTTCATGAACGATTGAAAATGTTCCGTAACAAACTGTGGTCCATTGTCACTGACTAAGTGTTCTGGGACACCAGTCATTGAGAAGAGGCTTCTTAACACATCAACGGTGTGCGAGGCTGTAGTGGAGGTTATTGAGAACACTTCTGGGCACTTCGTAGCTTCATCGACTACCAAGAAATGGTAGGGTAAAATCCTTGTGAATCCTCTGCCAGGGCAATGCAGACCATTCCCAGGGATGGAGAGGCAGTGTTCTTGGCATCTTCTGGACTTGTTGGCATCTTGTGTGGCAAGGTGTTCGATCTGCTTATCTGTCCCAAGCCAGCAGACAAAGCTTCGCGCCAACGTTTTCATTTTGACCACATCTAGATCACTTTAGATTTCAGCTTTTATGATGCAACAGCTCCAAATCTTCACATAAGGCAAGCCCCATCTCGGGCAGATTTATCCTGGTGCAGGTAAAAATGGGGGAATCTGGGAATTCTGCTGCACATTCCAGCCATCTTGGGCGGCTATGTAGACCTGAGACAGTGTAGGGTCTTTTTCAGTTTCCTTTTTGATCATCTCTGCCGTAACAGGGAGACTTTAGATTTGCATTAGGGAGAATACGTCGAGAGTAGTGTTCCCTTTTGTAAATATTTCAGGTATTTCCTTTCCCAAAGGTAAATGGGACACTATTTCCATGATTAATTGTCCTCTTGAATTCAATCTTGTAATTGTGTCCTCTAAGAAATAAAGCCCATCTCTGCATTTGTGCTGCTGTTGTTAGCAGAACATTCTCCTGTCAATTGAAAATGGACAATATTGTTGATGATTAGTAACAAGGGTAAACTCTCTCCCTTACAAATATTGGTTGAAATGTTTTACACCCCAAACTAATCTCAAGGTCCCTCTGTCAATCTGTGCATGATTTATTTCTGTCACAGTAAGGGAACATGATGTGAAGGCTATGTGGTGTTCACTCCTATCGCTCATAAAATGTGACATGGCTACACCTATACCATAAGGTAAGGCATTATAGGCAAGCTTTATGGATGATGTGGATCATAATAGGTGAGTATAGCATCTGCTGTCACCATTTCCTTTGCCTTGTGGAAAGCCACTTCTCACTGTTTTGTCCATTGCCATTTCTTTCTGATCTGTAGTTATGAATTCAAGGGGTGGAACACCTTAGCCAGGTTTGTCTGGAACCTGTTATAGTAATTGACAAATACTAAAAAGGATCACAATGGTGACATGTCTTTTGGCTTTGAGGAATCCACCATTGCTTGAATTTCATCAGCACACTAATATTTTTTAATATATATATTATTTATTTATTTATTACAAACAAACAAAAAAAAAACAAAAAAATACAGCACATCCACAAAAACCACAACCACAACAAAATCAAATTAAATATTGAGCAGCATAAGGGAGAAAAACATAAAGGCAAAAGTAAAAATACACAGCAGAGGTGCACTGCACCAAAAAACCTCAGTCCTCACCCAGTAGGAAAGTCCAATACAGGGCCCCATATCCCTTCAAAGATGTCCCCTCTGTCCTCATTACTAGTCTCTCCAAATGTACACTAATTTAATTCTTGCGTGTCAATGGTGTGCCCACATTAAGTGATGCTTGGTTTAAAGAATTCACAATTGTTGCATTGTGCTCTGAGCCCATAATCTTCTAATCATTTTAACACTGGCTTGAGATTTTGGAGATGATCCTTCTCATCCTTATCAGTAACAATGATGTGATTCAGGTAACGCTAAGTGCCTGGGCAGCTTTGCAGCACCTGGTTCATAGCTTTCTGCCAGAATGCAGGTGCAGATACTGCTCCAAAAATAAGCCTATTATAGTGATAAAGCCCTTTGAGAGTGCTTATGGTGAGAAATACTCACTACTTTATCACAGATGGTATAGCGAACCAGACAGGATTTGTAAAACTTGCGTATGGCATTGTCACTTAACAATATTTTACCCTTAGAGTTTTCCAGTGCTGTCCTTGAACATTGCTGTGGCATTATCTAGTAGCTTTCTGAATTTGCTTGCAGTTGACTTTATTACAAGGGATGTGGCATGCAAATGGTGGATGGATCTCCAATCAAGTTGTAGTTGTCTCAGCCAGTCACAGCCTCACAATGCTGGCCCTTCTGTTTCTACCAGATACAAGTCCGAGATGGTTTGTTGGTTGTTGTATTTCATTATTAGGAATGTCATTCCCACAGGAGTTAATTTTTCTCCAATATAAATTCTTAGTTGGATATCTGCAGGCTTCAGTTCAGTATCTTTGAAATGCCATTCAAACTCATTTTGTGGAATAAACAGCCAAGCCAGTGTCCAATTCCATTTTAATTAATTTGCTGTGTCACTCTTGTCATTTTTAGATTTTTTCATCAAAAGCATGAAGATTAGTGCTCTTTTTGAAATTGAACTTTGGCTTTTTATCTTTTTCTTTTCACTGTGCAGTCCATTTATTTTTGTCTGCCCGACATGCTGTTTGCAGGCGCCCTACTTTGTTGCAATTTTCTGCAAATTATGCCTTGAAACCTGCATTGGTGTGGTGTATGTGACCCCTGCCACAACACTAACATAATTTATTCGGCCAGGCACACTTCTGTTTAAATGTTGCAATTTTGTGCATGCTCATTTTCATTCCTGACTGCAAGTGAATTGCTGCTCTGTCTGCTGTTTCCATTGACATGGCAATTTCAACTGCTCTGTTAAATATCTGTTGTGCTTCAGCTAGGAGCCATTTTTGAATGCTTTCTTGTAAGATTCCGTATAGTTAAACATATTACCGAACTGGCAACAAGTCCATAAGATATAGGACCAGAATTAGGTCTCCTGGTCCATCAAGTTTGCTCTGCCATTTCATCATGGTTGATCAGTTTCCTCCTCATCCCCAGTCTCTTGCCTTCTCCCCATAACTCTTCAGGCCCTGACCAACCAAGAACCTATCAACCACTGCCTTGACCTCCACAGCCATCTGTGGGAACTAATTCCGCAGATTCACCACTCTCTGGCTAAAGACGCTCCTCCTCTTCTCCGTTCTAAATGGACGTCCCTCTATTCTGAAGCTGTGGCTTCTGGTCCTTGACTCCCCCACTATAGGAAACATCCTCTTCACATCCACTCTATTGAGACCTTTCAAGATTTGATAAGTTTCAATGAGATCCCCCCTCAATCTTCTGAATTACAGTGAGTACAGGCCCAGAGCCATCAATTGGTCACCATATGGTAACCCCTTCATTCCTGGAATTATTCTTGTGAACCTTCTCTGAACTGTCTCCAATGTAAGCACATCCTTTCTTAGATAAGGGGTCAAAAACTGCTCATAATACTCCAAGTGAGGCCTTACCAGTGCCTTATAAAGTGTCAACATTCATTGAAATGAATGCTAACATTGCATTTGCTTTCATAACCACTGACTCAACATACAAATTAACCTTTAGGGAATCCTGCATGAGGACTCGAAAGTCCCTTTGTATCTTATACAGAGCGTAGAAACATAGAATAGTACAGGCCCTTTGGCCTACAATGTTGTGCCGACCCTCAAACCCTGCCTCCCATATAACCTCCCAACTTAAATTCCTCCATATACCTGTCCAGTAGTCTCTTAAACTTCACGAGTGTATCTGCCTCCACCACTGACTCAGGCAGTGTATTCCATGCATCATCCACTCTCTGAGTAAACAACCTTCCTCTAATATCCTTCTTAAACTTCCCACCCCTTACCTTAAAGCCATGTCCTCTTGTATTGAGCAGTGGTGCCCTGGAGAAGAGACTCTGGCTATCCACTCTATCTATTCCTCTTATTATCTTGTACACCTCTATCATGTCTCCTCTCATCCTCCTTCTCTCCAAAGAGTAAAGCCCTAGCTCCCTTAATCTCTGATCATAATGCATACTCTCTAAACCAGGCAGCATCCTGGTAAATCACCTTTGTACCCTTTCCAATGCTTCCACATCCTTCCTATAGTGAGGTGCCCAGAACTGGACACAGTACTCCAAGTGTGGCCTAACCAGAGTTTTATAGAGCTGCATCATTACATCGCGACTCTTAAACTTTGTCCCTCGACTTATGAAAACTAACGCCCCACAAGCTTTCTTAACTATCCTATCTACCTGTGAGGCAACTTTCAGGGATCTGTGGACATGTACCCCCAGATCCCTCTGCTCCTCCACACTACCAAGTATCCTGCCATTTACTTTGTACTCTGCCTTGGAGTTTGTCCTTCCATAGTGTACCACCTCACACTTCTCCGGGTTGAACTCCATCTGCCACTTCTCAGCCCACTTCTGCATCCTATCAATGTCTCTCTGCAATCTTCGACAATCCTCTACACTATCTACAACACCACCTACCTTTGTGTCATCTGCAAACTTGCCAACCCACCCTTCCACCCCCATATCCAGGTCGTTAATAAAAATCACGAAAAGTAGAGGTCCCAGAACAGATCCTTGTGGGACCCCACTAGTCACAATCTTGGATTTTTGTATTTCGTCCCCATTTAGAAAATAGTCTATGCTTTAATTTCTTCTACCAAAGTGGATGACCATACACTTCCCGACACTGTATTCCATCTGCCCATTCTTCCCATCTGACTCAGTCCTTCTGCAACCTCCCTGCTTCCTCAACACTACCTGTCCCTCCACCTATCTTCGTATCATCCACAAACTTGATCACAAAGCCATCAATTCTGTCATACGAGTCATTGACATATAACGTAAAAAGAAATGGTCCCAACACAGACCCCTCTGGAACACCACTGGTCACTGGCAGCCAGCCAAAAAAGACTCCTTTAATGTCTTTCCTATAATACCATGGGCTCTTAATTTGTTAAGCAGCCCCATGTGCAGCAGCTGTCCAAGGCCTTCTGAAAATCTGAGCACACAAAACAACCAGTTCTCATCTGTCTATCCTGCATGTTATTTCTTCAAAGAATTCAAAAGGATTTGTTGGGCAAGATTTTCCATTAAGCAACCCATGCTGACTTTGGCCTGTTTTATCATGTGCCTTCAAGTACCACAAAACCACGTCCTTAATAATTAACTCCAACATCTTCCCAACTACTGAGTTCAGACTAAAGGCTGATTTATACCTGTACGTACTCGCTTGCACTGTAGCCTACGCAAGTGGGCTATGCCGTTGTGAGCATTTATACTTGTGCGTTGGTGTGTCTGTGTCGCTCTGCAATTCACCGTCAAAATGTTAGTTGGCGATGGAGTTTCTATGCCACTGTGTTGAGTTTCTTCGTGTTGAAACTCAACACGAAGAAACTCAAACTTCAAACAATGGCGACTGAAACTGAGGGAGGGTGAATTTTCTGTGCTTGTCCGGCCACTGAGAGACATGGAAATGCATTTCGAATATTTTCAGATGTCGGCAGGTAGATTTGACGATTTGGTTCATCGTCTCCAACCATTTATTTTGCATCAGTGTGCGCACAGTATACACAGAGACTGGCAATCACCATTCGAGTTTTAGCTTCAGGTGGAAGTCAACAGGCTGTAGCAGCTAGCTACAAACTGGTGTCAAGCACAGGGTCCTCCATAATTTTGGAGGTCTGTAAAGCTTTTTGGAAAGCATTGCAGCCAGAGTTCCTTCCCTACCCTTCAGTTGCCCAATGGCAAGCTATTTGCAGCGTAGGAAGAAGTGTGATGCTACCAAGCGGACCAATCACAGTTGTTGCGGTCTGCGACGCCGCGACGCCTAGTTACATTTTGGGTGAGGTGTGCGTTAGGCTATGGCGTAGGGTTCAGTGTAGATACAGCGTAGGGTTCGCGGCTATGCCCTACCTACGGCAGACATTTGACGCACAAGTATAAATCAGCTTTAACTGACCTGTAATTTCCCTTCTTCTTCCTCTCTGGCTTCTTGAAGAGCTTGCAATTTTCCAGTCTCTGGAACCATGCCAGAATCCATTGATTCTTGAAAGATCATTACTAATACCTTCACAATATCTTCTGTCTCCTCTTTCAGAACCCTGGGGTGTAGACCATCTGGTCCAGATGATCAGATGATTTATCTACCTTTAGACCTTGAGCTTTCCCAAAAACACTCTCTCTAGAAATGGCAACTTCACTCCCTTCTGCCCCCTGACCCTCTCGAACATCCAGCATATTGCTTGTGTCTTCTATGACTGATGCAAAATTCTTATTCAGTTCATCTGCCAATTCCTTGTCCACCATTACTACCTCTTCAACATCATTTTCCAGTGATCCGATATCTAGTCTTTCCTTTTTTTCTCTCTTTATATATCTGAAGGAACTTTTTGTATCCTCTTTAATGTTATTGGCTAGCTTACCTTTGTATTCCAACTTTTCCCTCTTTTTGATGTTTTTTTAGTTGCCTTCTGTTGGTTTTTAAAAGCTTCCCAGTTCTCTAACTTCCCACTAATTATTGCTCTCTTTAGCTTTTATGTTGGTTTTGACTTCACTTGTTAAGGCATGGTTGCATCATCCTGCTTTTAGAACACTTCTTCTTCTTTGGGATATATCTATGTTGCACCTTCCAACTTGCTCCCAGATATCTCAGCCATTGCTGCTCTGCCGTCATCCCCGCTAGTGTACCCTTCCAATCAACTTTGTCCAGCTCTTCTCTCATGCCTCTGTAATTCCCTTTACTTCACTGTAATATTGATACATCTGACTTTATCTTCTGCCTCTCAAATTGTTTGGTGAAGTATATTGTATTATGATCACTGCCTCATAAGTGTTCCTTTACCTGAAGCTCTCTTATCAGTTCTGGTTCATTGCACAACACCCGATCTAGAATAGCTGATCCCCTAGTGGGCTCAACTACCAAGCTGCTCTAAAAGGCCATCTTGTGGGCATTCTACAGGTTTCTCCTCTTGGGATCCAGTGCCAACCTAGTTTTTCCAAACTACCTGCGTATTGAAATCCCCCATGACTATCGTAACATTGTCCTTTTGACATGCCCTTTCTGTCTCCTGTGTAATTTGTAGTCCACAGCTTTGCTACTGTTCAGAGGTCTGTATATGACTCCCATCAAGGCCTTTTTACTTTTGCAGTTTCTTAGCTCTACCCACAACAATTCTTCCGATCTTATGTCACCTCTTTTTAAGGATTTGATTTCATTTTTTACCAACCTATCCACCCCACCCCCTCTGCCTAACTCCCTGTCCTTTTGATACAATGAGTATCCTTGATTGTCTAGCTCCCAGCTATAATCTTCCCTCAGCCCTGACTCAGTGATGATGACAAAATCCTACCTGCCAGCCTCTATCTGTGCTACAATTTCATCTTCCTTATTCTGTATACTGCGTGCTTTCAAACATAACACCTTCAGTCCTGCATTCATCACCCGTTTCAATTTTGTCCCCCATTCTCATTGCAACTCACCCTGCTGACTGCAGTTTTGCCTTATCATCAGCCTGCCCTTCCTCATGGTCTCATTACACACTGCATCTACTTGTATACCAACTGCCCCCTCCTCAGCCCAATCACACTCCCAGATTAGTTTAAACCCTCCCAAACAGCTCTGACAAATCTGCCGACAAGGATATTGGTCCCGCTTGGGTTCAGGTGTAACCCGTCCCTTTTCTACAAGTCATAATTTCCCAGAAGAGATCCCAATGCTCCAGAAATCTGAACCCCTGAACCCTGCACCAGTGCCTCAGTCATATATTTACCCACCAAATGCTCCTATTCTTAGTCTCACTGGTGCATGTCACAGGCAGCATCCAGAGATTACTACCCTGGCAGTCCTGCTTTTCATCTTTCTACCAACCTCCCTAAAATCTGCCTTCTGGTCCAATGCTCAGACAATTGCTTCAATTCATCCTCATACACTGAAAAGTACTCCCCTTCCTTTTGATTCCGCTTATGAAACCTAAAGTGTTCTGCAATCAACAATGTTTTTGGTTCTAAATGTTCCTGCATTACTTTCATGATATCAGTAATGCTTATTTCCGCTAGTTTGGTTGGAGCAGTCAAACTTCGAAGTAAATTGCATGCCTTTCCACCAAATGAACTCAGCAAAACTGGCACTCGTTTCTCATTTGCTTCAAGATACTGCTCATTTCGCTCAGATCACATTAGCTAGTTATCCATTGTGCAATCGAGTACGTCTATCTGTAACCAGCTGATTCTGCTCTTTTACTTATTTATTATTATTATCACCATTTATTCACTGTTTAAGAACCTGTGAATTTCATCTGTTTTCTGTTTTTATTTTAATTTGCACATCTCACTGTGCTTCAACAGGTAGGTGGTCGCCTTGCCTTCACTGAAAATTTCCTCATTGCCACTATTATGTTTTGTTCCTCCAAAATGTAAAACTAATTGAAAGAAAAACACAAGACAGATGTTCACTCTTAGTTTTTTTAGTTTTAATGAGATGTGCGTGTATGACTTGATGGCATAATGATGTATGCTGTTCACTTACTTTGTCATAAGTATAACCCGTAGTGAATATTAGATAAACAACAAAGAATGCTTAATGAAACAATGTATTTACAATATTACTCAAATATTACTGAAATATTAAAAACACAACAAACAGCACCAAGACTGTGTAGAGATTAGCTTTATTTGTCACATGTATATCGAAGCATACAGTGAAGTGCATTTGTTTTTGTATCAAATTAAATCAATGAGGCTTCTGCTGCTCATCCCTTAAGTATCACCATGCTTCTGGCACTGTCATAGCATGCCCACAACTCTCTAACCCTAACTACATGTCTGGTATGTGGGAGGAAACCGAAAATCAAGGAGGAAACCCATGCAGTCATGGGGGGAAATGTATAAACTCCATATAGACAATGGCTGGAATCAAACTCCGATCTTGCAGCTGGCACTGTAAAGTGATGCGTGCTAACCGCTACACCACTGTGCAGAGTAATTGACTACTTCATTAATCTGTTACTCTCGTAAATTATACCTTCTGGCCTGTGAACACCAAAGAAATATGAACATATTAATATTTTAAAGCCTTTTTAATAGGGTTGGCATATACTTATGTACTGAAAAAGAAAATTCTTTCTATATCAATAGTGTATAATAGATAACTATATTAGATAGATAGATAGATATACTTTATTAATCCCAAGGGAAATTTGGGTTTCATTACAGCCACACCAACCAAGAATAGAGCGTAAATATAGCAATACAAAAACCACCAACAATCAAACAACAAAGTGCAAACTATGCCAGATGGAACATAAGTCCAGGACCAGTCTATTGGCTCAGGGTGTCTGACCCTCCACGGGAGGAGCTGCACGTTCGATGGCCACAGGCAGGAACGACCTCCCGTGCTGCCAAGTGTTGTATCATGGTGGAATGTGGCCGAAGTCCAACAGTAAAAAGTTCAATATCCAGTCTGCAAACACGTTCCTCGATCGTAATATGCTCCGGATTGCACCATCCGTTGTTAACCAGATCAGTAAGCACCCAACTCCTTTACGCTTACTGCTCTCAGTGCACTTCCGGTCAGCCGGAACTGTATTACCCACCGAACTCCTCTTCTCCAAAAGTCTCTGTTGTCTCGACCCGGTCCTCTTTCCTTATTTTATATTTTCCACTATACCTCTATGGAAATCTGACCTGCTAGGCATTTTAATAATTGTTGATCATTATCAGCTACTGGTACATTTTTTCACTGGAATTGTTAGCCTGTTAGAAGAACTTGACAAAAAAGTAAAATGAAACACATATATTTGAAGCTGAGATAATATCAAAAATACAGGAAATAGGCACCAGATCACTAGAGAGAGGAAATTAAGTTTAACTTCCCATCAGATTCATAAAAAGTTAACATAGGTTGCACAGAAAGGCAAGGGGTGTGACTGATAGACTGAATGATGCAAATGGTGATGATTCTCACTGTATGAGTCTTATTGGTTGTATTGTGTATTTAATATTTATGTAATATTTGAGTTATCTTGTATGTAAATATATATATATCATTCTTCTTTGTTTAAATAATTCACTGTGGGTTATATGTATAAATACATGAATTGGATACTATGTTATGCTAACATGGTGATACATCCGGGCCTCACTTAAAGTAAACTCAAAGTTAGACCCATATTTTTGGACTCCCGTGTCTTTATTTGAGTTAGTTTAATGGTTTGAAGTTACAAACCATAACAGGTTGGAACTGAGATAATGAGGGCAGGGAAAGAGAGAAAATGCTTCTGGAACCGTTTTATATCAAACACTGTAGGTACTGAAATAATCAAAATAAAAGATTTCTAGAAGTTCACAAAGTCCAAGATTTGTAGACTGACTGAGCCTTCCAAAGCCTGGTTGGTTCTGATAGGAACCTAAAAGGAATTCAGTGTCGAGTCCTGAGGGTTATAGCATTCTGAATTAGGAGATGAGAAACTATTCCTTGGGGTTACAGAGGACTTCTGAGGAATAGTGTATGAAGCCAAAAACAGATAGGTCAGAGTGGGAATGGAATAGAAAATTATATTGTCAGGTGACTGGACATTCAAGGTTATTTCTGCAGATTGAACTGGGAGTTCTGCAAATGAGAAAAAAATAGCCCGTAGCAACAAGGGAATGGTGTTTAGAATTATGGAGCCTTTGTTGTTTGAGACAGTTATATCTGAATGTACAGGTAATGGAAAAAACTGAACATTATCGCTAATGTAAAACTACAAGCTTCTGCATTTTTTTGTATCAATTCTTTCAATTTAATATCTGAGAATGTATACAGTATGCAACCTGAAATTCTTACTCTTCACAGACTTCCACGAAACAAGAAACCGCAAAGAATGAATAGTAGAAACATCAGAAACCCAAAGCTCCCCCTCCCCCTCCCATGCACAGGCCTCACCTGAAGCATCGACCTTCCCCCACTCAGATTTCGACACTCAGGAACTTGAAACTGCTCACACTCTCCACTTCCGATCCCTCTATGAGGATTGGTGTGTGTTCCTTCGTCTTACCCTTCCTGAAGTCCACAATCATCTCTTTCGTCTTACTGACGTTGAGTGCCAGGTTGTTGCTGCGACACCACTCCGCTAGTTGGCACATCTCACTCCTGTACGCCCTCTCGTCGCCACCTGGGATTCTACCAACAATGGTTGTATCGTCAGCAAATTTATAGATGGCATTGGAGCTATGCCTAGCCACACAGTCATGGGTATAGAGAGAGTAGAACAGTGGGCTAAGCACACACCCCTGAGGTGTACCAGTGTTGAACCAGTGATAACTAAAATAGAGACAGATAAATGATGGAGGCAAAACAAGGTGATTGTGGGAATTGAATATGAGGATATGATATCACAGCTAATGAGTTTTCCATTGGGCCATAAGAGGCCAATATGGAAGAGATTCACATCTGGAGTTTTGGGCTAGTATTTGTGGAAACTTGGTAAAGAGAATGGTTGAGAAACTGGACACAAATATCAAAGTCATGGATTAACATCGATCTGTGGTGACGGAGAGATGACGGAAACAGATAATAATTCGTGTGGAGAATAAAACAGTCATGGCAATGTGAGGGTTAACATATGAGGAACGTTCATCCGCTCTTGGACTGTATTCCTTGGAGTTTAGAGGAATGACGGGGGACCTCATAGAAACATTTCGAATGTTGAAAGGGATGGACAGAGTGGGTGTGGCAAAGTTGTTTCCCAGGATGGGGGAGTCTAGTACGAGAGGGCATGACTTCAGGATTGAAGGGCACCCATTCAGAACAGAGATGTGAAGAAATTTTTTTAGCCAGAGGGTGGTGAATCTATGGTGAATCTGTGGAATTTGTTGCCACGGGCGGCAGTGGAGGCCAAGTCATTGGGTGTATTTAAGGCAGAAATTGATAGGTATCTGAGTAGCCAGGGTATCAAAGGTTACGGTGAGAAGGCGGGGGAGTGGGACAGAATGGGAGAGTGGATCAGCTCATGATAAAATGGCGGAGCAGACTCGATTGGCCGAATGGTCGACTTCTGCTCCTTTGTCTTATGGTCTTATATACTGAACAATACAATATAGAAAGAACAGGAAGCAAAAAAAAAAATCAACTGTTGGAGGAACTCAGGTGGTATCTGAGGAAGAAAAGGCATGGTTGACGCTTAGGGTCAGCATCTCAGCCTGATGCATTGACAATCTCTTTGCCTCCTCAGGTGCTGTCAACCAGCTGAGTTTATTCGATTTGATTTATTTGGAGGCCCAACGAGCCCATGCCGCACAATTACGCCCATGCGACCAGTTGACTAACTCAGACGTATGTCTTCGGACTGTGGGAGGAAGCTGGAGCATGCAGAGGAAACCCGCACGGTCACAGGGAAAACACGGAGACTCCTTAAAGACAGCGGCGGAATTAAATGTGGGGGTCACTCCAGATTACAGCATCTGCATTTGCTTGAAAATAGCTAGTCAGGACTCAATATTAGTTCAAACATTTTACATGTTTCTATTCTAAGACATTGGACATAAAAGTTATGAACAGTTCAAAAAAAAAAACCCAGAGGTATTCTTAAAGAGAGAAGGGATTTTTGGACTGTTTGGTGTGGTAATTTGTGACATTCAGACATATATTGCATGCAAGACACAGATCTGTTGCGCTCTTGCCTTTTTTAGTGTATTTTTCGTTAGATTATCATTATTTCTTTCTCTTATTTGGAAATACGTCAGCTAGCAAATGTCAAGACTATGACAGGAAGGAACCTTTACATTAAAGATCTACCAAATATCAGCTTGCCAGTTTGGAATGTATACAGAGCAAGCATTTTGAGACATTTCCTTCGTGCCTAGCTTACGAATGTTGAGACCCATGCCTGAGATAAGTTACCTCGGTTCAAGCCAGTCTTCAAACCTATTTTACTATGAGTTCACTAAAAGTCAGAGAGAGAATCCTGCATTAAATCTGAATTAAAGGCTGCAAAATAGAAAGAAATATTGAGCAGTCTCGTGACATCTGTTGCATCCATACCGTGTGCGACACCGTAGCGTAATGGTTGGTGTAATGCTATTACAGCACCGGCAACTGAAAATCGGGGCAGGGTTCTTGTCTGTAAGGAGTTTGTATTTTCTCCACCTGTCTGCATGGGTTTCCTCCGGGTGCTCTGGTTTCCTCCCACACTCCAAAAAGATGTAGGGGTTAGGATTAGGAAATTGTAGGCGTGAAATGTTTTCACCGGAATCATGTGACACTTGCGGGCTGCCCCCAGCACATCTTCAGGCTGTGTTGGTCGTTGGTGTCAATGACGCATTTCACTGTATGACAAACAAATTATTTGATCTTATTTCAACTTCTGTTGTGATTATTGACAACACGTACCTTTCTATAGGTTCTAAGGTTGTTATAGCTGGCGAGAGTAGCGGAGATGAGCTCCCACTACTTATTAAATGTTCCCAATGGTGTGCGTCTCAAATAGCCTCCGACAACCAAGTCCAACTCCTGGCCTTCATGTGTGGCTTAGCTACTAAGCCCGGCAGAACCGTTTCTACTAACAGGAGAAGGGGCAAGGGTGGATTACTAGTGCCTTAAAACCAGTCACTTTGGTAAGGTGGGGCTCATCGTGGCTGGCAACTCATCTAGGAGAAGGAAAACTCTGATCTCAAACCTCCACTGCCCTGCACATACACCCACTCATGGGAAAGGCTTCAGGAGTAAACCCTGAGGAAAAATCTGGAACTGGAGTCCCTAAGGCAGTCCAATGTTGAGCTCAACGCTGATTGGCAACTCCTGCGATCAATCTCTGCCGTTCCTTTGGATTCACTGCATGGAGAGGTGGAGCCTGCTGTGTGGGTAACAGCTTGCTCTCCGTATCATATTGCCCTGGCTCGCATATGCAATGTAAGCAGCTAGGAAGCAACATCTATGGTTGACCTTGACCAACGGAGGGCATCAAGAGATTCAACTAGATTTTCCTTCTATTCAATTCATTTGATTCCTGTTTTCACACCGACAGCCTCAGTCAATTGCCTGGACGTTGAAGATTTATGTCAACTTGAAATGTGTAATTAACTTGTTTATAGGCTCCCTGTCCTCAGGGTTGCTTAATTGTCCTTTATTATTCACTGAAAAATAATTAATAGTTTACTTTATATCTCATGTTTAATCCAATATTTATTCTATGCCTGAGCTATGTGTAGTTGTCTGCTGTAGCTTTCAATGGAAAAAATATTATCTTCGAATAAACGGAACATTTAAATTTATACAAGCACTAAAGTTAAACAGTCAGAAATATTTCTATTTCATGTGTAAATTTTAAGGAGTAGATAAAGGCCCAAAAATCACAGTCCTACAAACACTGGTAGCATTCGCAAACACCACTCATTTTGTTACAATGCAATTTAGAAGACATTAGGTAATTTTCACAGTCTGATTAAAATTACAGGCTGGCTTGTTGTGTTTTTTTTAAAATTAAATTTACCATCAAAGATCAGAGAAGCTGTGGGGGAACATATTAAATAATCTAATGTTCCATGGTGTGTCTCTTCTAAATTCTATAATTAAAAATGACAGAAAATCCTTCAAATCTATGTGTTAAATTGTTCTATTGTTAATGATCTCTTAGGCAGCCAGAAAGGTAACTTTATGTTATTTGATCGCAGCATTTTAAAATCAGATATTATACAATACAAAATTGACATAGCCCGCAAGCTAAAGTAGCTATTTTACTACAATTTTTTTTGTTTTTGAAATTATCTCCTATCCTGAAGAAGTTGCCACTTGCTGCAATAGGAGATCAATTAATCATTTATAGTTTGATGATGGCACGGCAGATAAATTATTGGGCTTGTAATCCTGAGTTCTGAGTTCAAATCTCACTCTGGCAGCTATTAACTTTAAATTCTGTCAGATCCTGAAGCAACAAAAAAAAAATGCCCTTGATCTTCATGACCCTGACTACAAAATCTACAGGATTGTTGTAAAAACTCAATTTGTTCACTAACGTCATTTCCAGGCAGGAAATCTGCCAAATGTATCTGATCTGGCCTGTAGGTAGCTCCAGGCACGCACCATGTGATTGAGTCTGACATAGTCAGACAAGCTTTCAAATGAAGGGCAAATAGATTGGACAATGGATGCTGAGTTTAAACACAAAATGATCTGCAGATGTTGGGATCAAAGCAACACTCACAACACGCTGGAGGAACTCAGCAGGTCGGGCAGCATCTGTGGAAACGATGAGTCGACGTTTTGGGCCGGAACCCTTCGTCAGGACTGAAGAGGGAAGGGGCGGAGGCCCTATAAAGAACGTGGGGGAGTGTTGGAAGGAGAAGGCTTGTAGGTTCAGTTGAAAAACTAGTAATTTGAAAGACAAAGGGGTGGGGGAGGGGAAGCAGGGAGGTGATAGGCAGGAAAACAATGGGTAGTAGAAGGAGGCGGAACCATGAGGGAGGTGATAGGCAGCTGGGGGAGGGGGTAGAGTGAAATAGGGATAGAGGAAGGGAGGGGGAGGGAATTACCGGAAGGTGGAGAATTCTATGTTCATACCAAGGGGCTGGAGACTACCTAGACGGTATATGAGGTGTTGCTCCTCCAACCTGAGTTTAGCCTCATCATGGCAGTAGAGGAGGCCATGTATGGACATATCTGAATGGGAGTGGGAAGCAGAGTTGAAGTGGGTGGCTATCGGGAGATCCTGTTCGTTTTGGCGGACGGAGCGGAGGTGCTCGACGAAGCGGTCCCCCAGTCTGCGTCGGGTTTCACCGATGTAGAGGAGGCCGCGCTGGGAGCACCGGATGCAGTAGATGACCCCAACAGACTCACAGGTGGAGATGCTCAGCTTACCCGAGATGCCCAGACTCTAAAAAGCAATAAATATAAAAAAAATTTCTTTAGTGTAGGCAACATTCCTAATGTTCAAAGTTCAAAGTAAACTTACTAACAAGTACATGTATGGCACCATATACAACCTTGAGGTTCTTTTTCTTGCAGGCATACTCAATAAGTCCGTATTAGAATAATAACCATAATAGAATCAATGAAAATCCCACCAACTTGGGTGATCAACCAGAGTGCAAAAGACAATGAACTGTGCAAATACAATATTAAATAATAACAATAATAAAATAATAAGCAATAAATGTCAAGAACATGAGATGAAGAGTCCTTGAAAGTGAGTCCATAGGTTGAAGGAACATTTCAGTGATGGGGGAGTGAGTGAAATTGAGTGACGTTATCCCCTTTGGTTCAAGAGCCTGACAGTTGAGGGGTAATAACTGTTCCTGAACTTGGAGGTGTGATCCCTGAGGCTCCTTGTACCTTCTACTTGATGGGAGCAGTAAGAAGAAAGCATTTTCTGGGTGGTGGGGGTCCTGACGATGGATGCTGCTTTCCTGGACAACATTTTGTAAAGATGTTCTCAGTGGTGGGATTGGACTTACACACGATGGACTGGGCTGTATCCATTAGCTTTTGTAGGATTTTCCATTCAAGGGCATTGATGTTTCCATACCAGGCTGTGATGCAGCCAGTCAATATACTCTCCACCACACATTTATAGAAGTTTGTCAAAGTGTTAGATATCATGCCAAATCTTTGCAGACTCCTAAGGAAGTAGAGTTGCTAATTCATAATTGCACTTACGTGCTGGGTCCAGGACAAATTCTCTGACTAATAATACTGAGGAATTTAAAGTTGCTGATCCTCCCCACCTCTGATTCTCCGATGAGGTCTGGCCCATGGCCCTCTGGTTTCCTCCTTTGGAAGTCAATAATCAGCTCCTCGGTCCTGCTAACATTGAGTAGATAATGTTGAAACATTACACAAGGTCTACTGTGTGGATGTATAGAATGGTTATCTGTTTTAGCATTTTCCTTTTCATGGTCTGGATCTACTTTAAGCATGGTGGAAATGGTGATCATGGGACCACTCTCTGAGCCATTATGTAAATGAAATAAATCATGCCCCATTTACTATCCAGGAATATTATCCAGGAGTGAGGATATTGGTAAGAGACTCAAACAATCAGTGGGTGCTCACCTCTGGTGACAAAGGATGTAATGTTTGACAAACCCAAGAAGTGCAATAATTTGTAAAGAGCCTTCCAAAATGTATTACTACCGATTTTTCATTTGTTGACCAGTGACCTTTCCCAATCTCTTGTCAGGACTATTGCGTCGTACATTTATAGTCAATTGCTGAGCTTGGCATACTAAGCGAGAGGAGACAAGAATTCAAGAGCAAGCAGCAATTGCAGGAGTAAGCCAAAAGGCCCTTCAAACCTGCCCCATCATTTAATATTGTCACATGGAGGGTTAGTTTACTTGTTGATCGAAAGCTGCCTCTACCGTGCCAGTCATTGAGTGGGCTGTTTGAAGGATGCAGCAGTTCTTTCTCATTGGTTGCCTTGTGTGCTATGGTGCCATCATCCGGTTACAGGCAGCTTGAAGGGTATAAGAATAGCACGTGCAGGAGGCTCGGCCTCTTTCTTCCATCTTCACGGCCTGCATCAGGCTGAAGTTACAACCAGTGCTATTGGGAAAAGGGCTGCAGATACAGGAGGGCCCATGTGCACTCTTAGCTAAGCATCAGTTTGTTGAATGTTTACTTTTGTAATCATGTAACTTGGGGGGACTTAATGAGGTGCCTGTTGAGTTTGAAGTGTTACTAAATGCTTAGAGTCCATAACTTTTGTAGTTTAGGGTGGCTTAGATGTTTGAATGAATGTTTTACTGTTTATAAATAAATGGTCCCTTATTTGAGATTTCATCACTAGGGAGTGACCTCTGCATAATTTTATCAGGGATGCTTATTAATGTTTTAAATATATTCTTGACATAATATTCTTATGCATATATTTTTGGATATATTCCTAGCATAATTGGCAATTAAGCATTAGTGGCAATTCGTCCCATTGACACTTACAACCCACGAACTCTGTTAGGGCGTATTCTAGAGTTACGGTATACAGAAAATATTAACTTCAACAGCAACCAAACTTCAGACGTGAATGTGGATTGTAGATTGAATTTAAAATGCAGCTCTGAACAATGGTGTTCTTAGAGTTCAGAGTGGGGTCAATTGCAAACCAGGAAATGCTCCAATATTGTCAGGCATATTCTGGAGTTTGGTAAATAGCAAATATTAATTACAACAGCAGCCAATCTTCAAAGCTGAATATGAAATTTAGATTGAATTTAAAATACAGCTCCGAACAATGGTGTTCTTGAAGCTGCAGACTGGGGTTCATTGCAAGCAAAGAAGCACGCCATTTGACCTGAGATGCCTGCATATGCATGAATGCAGCCATGAGTCAGTGGGGGCTAACATTTATTTTGGTGTGAATATGGAATTGTTTTAAAATTATTTGTAATTCAAAGGAAGCATTATAGATATGTTATACCTATAGAATTGTCCAGCTGTTACTTTTGATCTTTGTCATGTAATGTTGGGTCAGGCAGGCCCAATATTCTTCCAAGAGCGACTCGAGTTTGTTTGCTGCTTGTTTGGCTGACTAAAGACTTCTCTATCCACCACACAAGGAAATCTGGAGTTGCTGGAAATCCAAAGCGACATAGACAAAATGCTGGAGGAACTCAGCACGTCAGGGAGCATTTGTGGAAAAAAAGTAAACAGTTGACATTTCAAGTCAAGATCCTTCATCAGGACTGGAAAGGAAGTGTGGAGGGAGTCAGACTACTATATCAACCAGCTTCAGTGACTCTCTGGTGACTTTGTTCACAGTCAAAACACTCCATACTCACTCTATCTGTGGCTCCATAGCAATGACGGTCTTCAGAGAAACATGAGAGTATTTTCTGTCAGCATTGGTGGTAAACACAATGATGGCCATGAGTTATGGTCCAATTTCTGGATGCATTGTGTTTTAAATATTACTAGCAGGGTGAGTACAGAAGTACGTGTGTGGCAATTGCCAGAACACTCAACTTATGTAATCCAAATCAGATAGTTTCTGATGTTTAGCTGAACTATTAAGCTCAAACAAAAAGCTCATACACACAAAGCTGCCAGAACCTACTGGAGTTCTTTGAGGATATAAGGATGCATGGAGCTGGGGGTAATGTAGTAGTATGGATAAAGGATTGGCTAATCAAGAGAAGGCAGAGAATTGGGATACATGGGTGTTTCTCCAGTCAGCGGTGTTGGATTGCTGTTTATTTTCTAATCCGTGGTGTTCTTCCAGGAGTCAGAAATGATGCGTAAATTCTAAGATTTAAGTTTATTTTGAAGTCCAAACAGACATACAAATACTAAGCAAACTAAATAAAATGATGCTAAGAGGTAAATGAATGTTGAAGACAAAAGAATAAAGAATTAAAGATGGCACCTTTGAAAAATCCATCCCCTTTTATAACCCAGATAAGCAAAATTCCTTAGATAGGAATAAACTAGTCAATAGGCAACATAATTAAAACAAATATATCACGTGGGTAATGTGCTAATACTTAACCAATGAAAAATGAGAAAGGTGATGAACCCTGAGTTTAGCTGCTTTACGGCTTTCTGCCAGTGAGTGGGGGTGAACCACCACATACTGTGAAAAATACACAAGTTTGTGAAAGAGTACAGATCTTATAAAAAGTATTATTAAAAACAGTAGTTTCCAACAGTGGTCAGTAATAAACAGAGTGCCATGGGGGTTAGTGCTGGGCCATTCTTGATGAAGGTTCCCGGCCCAGGATGTTGACTGTTTATTTCCCTCCATAGATGCTGCCTGACTTAGTTCCTCCATCATTTTGTGAGTGGTGGTACTTGAATGCATTCACTCCAGCTCAAGAAATAAGCTTGTGTGTTCAGAGGCAAAGACATGTCCCAGTTATTTTTAATATCCTCGCAATCCTTTATTAAACCAGAGAATTATGCCCAATGTCTCATTACAAACTTGTGCAGAGTTAGATGAGGTGGAATAAAGGAAAATAATATTCTAAGTCCAATGGCGTTCATGAATTCCTTTAACCATTAAGTCATTGCCAAGTTCCAATGCAATAATAAAACAACTTGGAAATTATTAGACAAATTTTGAAAAATGGTCTCGAGAAAACCCAAACAATTGCTATGGGGAATTGTTTGCATTCCATCCTCCAGTTCACCTCATTCCCCAGAGTCCTTGCCATTCTATTAAAATGAAGCTCATTTTAATCCATCACAAAACGCTGACTGATTCCATGCTGACAGCATATTAGTTCCAGTCCTCAAGTGATGCTCATTTGCATGTCATTTTGAATCTGTTACAGCTATTAAGCATGGAGCTGGACGACAGCGACAGTTCACACAAATCAAAGATGGGTGCTAGCTCGAAGAGGTTGGTGCAACACTTTCCAGGTGGAGTCATAGCGATATAGAGCAGAGAAACGGGACCTTCGGGTCAGAGGTGGAAAGGGTCACCAACTTTAAATTCCTCAGTGTTACCATTTCAGAGGACCAGTCCTCGTCCAGGCAGGTAAGTACAATTATGAAGAAAGCACTGAAGTGTCTCTACTTCCTTAGGAGTCTGCAAAGGCTTGGCTTGACGTCTAAAACTTTGACAAACTTCTATAGATCCGTGGTGGAGAGTATATAGACTGGCTGCATCACGGCCTGGTCTGGAAATACCAATGCTCTTGGATGGAAAATCCGACAAGGGGTAGTGGATATGTCCCAGTGCATCACGGGTAAAGTCTTCCCCACAATTGAGTGCACCTACATGGAGCGTTGATGCAGGAAAGCAGCATCCATTATCCAGGATCTCCACCACCCAGTGCTGCAATCAGGAAGAAGGTGCAGAAGCCTCAGGACTCGCACCATCAGGTTCAGGAACAGTTACCCCAGCATTCAGGACACCTTCAAAAGGTGATAACCTCAAAAATGCGGTATACACCATTAAGGGCCCCCATCACCCCCACTTTTCACTGCTGCCATCGGGGGAAGTACAGGAGCCTGAAGGCACACACTCAACGGTTTAGGAACGACTTCTTCCCCCCCACCATCAGATTTCTGACTGGACAATGAACACTACCTCAGTTTTTTCCCTCTCTTTTTGCTCTGTTTATTTAATTTAATTTTCTCCTTTTTTACAAAGTATATATACTTAATATTGTAATTTATAGTTTTTATTATAATGTATTGCAATGTACTGGTATCACAAAACAATAGATTTCACAATATATGCTAGTGATATTAAACCTGATTCTGATTTTGAATGGCTACGGGGCCTGGCAAAATTTACAATTCATTTTCAGTAAAACCTGAGTGCATTTGTCAATAGCCTCTGCTTGGGAAATGAAAACTCAGCCCCTGTATAGATCCTGAAATCACCATTTTGCTACTTATAGCAACATTGCCAGCTTGTAAGTTTGTTGGTTAAGGGTGATAACTTTTGCTGAATCAAGTGTTGAGTGTTGGTAAGTATCGATGCAGCACATTCTCTATATCAATATTTTCTGCTCCTAACTTGGAATATATATAGTTTATCATAAAACAAATTTCTCCTAAATTATTGAGCAATAGCACGGAGAGAAGTAGTGGTTTATCCAAACTAATGCTCAGTTTGTAGATCTTGAAAGAATTGTATCTAAGCAGGAGTACCTTTCTAGGTATGATGTATCTGTATATTCACTCTATGAAATTAGCAACAATGAAGGGAGTAGTTCATTGTTTTGTGGAGGAATTAATGCAAAGCTACGCCTTTAGAGCTGGAACTATAGTGTGTTCGAATTCATCCATTTAGCTGGCATGTCGTTTCGGTAAGATCTGCCATTCTTTCCTTAAAATGATTTTGAGTCTAACGCAAAGAAATTCAGATTTAACCTGCTGAATATATTCCTGCCGTGTGAAACACAGCCTTTATACTATGTAACCAAACAGCTGTAATTGTGGAAAAATCTCTCTACATCTTTGACCTTCCTGTGCTGCAGTTTATTATGCTAGCATAAATCAGGAATTGCTGATGCATTTTGGTGATAATACTTACTGGAAACCAATTGGACAGCGTACACATATATTTACAATACATGCAGAATTTAGACCATAAGACATAGGAGTAGAATTAGGCTACTCAGGTCTTTCAGTCTGCTTCATCATTCCATTATTATTATCCCTCTCAACGCAATTCTCCTGCCTTCTTCCCATTGCCTTTGACACTCTGATTTACCAAGAACCTATCATCCTCCATTTTAAATATACTCAATGACTTGACTTCCATGGCTGTCTGTGGCAGTGAATTCCAGATTCACTGCCATCTGGCTAAAGAAATTTCTTCTCATCTCTGTTGTAAATGGATGTCCCTCTATTCTGAGGCTGCATCCTCTGGTCGTAGACTGATCCACGATAGGAAGCATCCTCTTTACCTCCACTCTGTCTGGGCCAGGAGCTCCGAACCGGGGGTATAGGCCTTTCAATATTCAATAGGTTTCCATGAGATCCCCTCCCAGTCTTATAAACTCCAATGAGTACAGGCCCAGAGGCATCAAGACATCAACCCTTTCATTCCCGGAATCATTCTTGTGAACCTCCCCGGACTCTCTCTATGCCAGCGCATCCTTTTTTTGGATAAGGAGCCCAAAACTGCTCACAATACTCCAAGTGCAGTCTGACCAATGTCTTATAAAGCATCAGCATCATGTCCTTGCTGTGATATTCTAGTCCTCTTGAAATGAGGGCTAATGTTATATTTGCCTTTCTTGCCACTGACTCAACCTATAGGGAATCCTGTGCAAGGACTCCTAAATCTCCTTGCACTGCTGATTTTTCAATTTTCTCCCCATTTAGAAAATAGTCTACACTTTATTCCTTCCACAGAAGTGCATGACCATACACTTCAATACACTATATTCCTTCCGCTGCTTCTTTGTCCATTTTCCCAAGTCCTTCTGCAGACTTCCTTCTTCCTCAACACTACCTGCCCCTCCACCTACCTCTGTATCATCTGCAAACTTGGTCTCAAAGCCATCAATTCCATCATCTAAAACGTTAACATATAAAGTGAAAAGAAGTGGTCCCAAACAGACCTCTGCAGAACACCACTAGTCACCAGCAACTGACTAGAAAGGCTCCTTTTACTCCCGTTCTTTGCCTCCTGCCAGCCAACTAATCCATGCTAGTATCTTTCCTGTAAAACCATGGGCTCTTAAGCAACTTCATGTGTGGCACATTGTCAAAGGCCTTCTGAAAATCCCAGTAAACAACATGCACTGACATTCCTTTGTCCATCCTTTCTGTTATTTCCTCAAAGAATTCCAAAAGATTTGTCAGGCACGATTTACCCTTAAGGAAGCCATGCTGACTTTGGCCTACTGTATCATGTGTCTCCTCACCTTAATGATGGACTCTTCCATCTTCCCAACCACTGAAGTTAGGCTAACTTGCCTATAATTTCCTTTCTTCTGCTTCCCTCCCTTCTTAAAGAGTGGAGTGCCATTTGCAATTTTTTTTGGTCCTCTGGAACCATTCCAGAGTCTGGTCAATTTGGTTCATGTGACTTATATACCTTCAGGCCTTTCAGCTTCCCAAGCACTTTCTCCTTAGTAATAGTAACTACACTCCCTTCTACTCCCTGATTCTCTTGATTTTCTAGCGTACTGCTAGCATCTTCCACAGCAAAGACTGATGCAAAATTCTTAGTAAGTTTGTTGCCAAGTTTTGGACCCCTATTACTATCTCTCCTGTGTCATTTTCCAGTGATCCAATATCTACTCTTGCCTCTTACTTACTCTTTATAAATCTGAAAAAAATGTTGTTATCCTTTTTGATATTACTGGGTAGCTTACCTTCATTTTTCTTCTTTTGTCTCCTTATGGAATTTTTAGTTGGTTTCTGTTGTTTTTAAAAAGCTTCCCAATCCTCTACCTTCCCACTGATTTTTGCTATAATATATGCCCCCTTTTGCTTTTATGTTGTTTATCTCATCCTCCCTTTAGAATACTTTTTCATCTTTGGGATGTATCGATGTTGTGCCTTCCAAATTTCCTCCAGGAACTCCGGCCATTTCTGTTCTGCCACCATTCACCACTAATATCCCCTTCCATCCAACTTTCGACAGCTCCTCTCTCATGCCTCTGTAATTCCCTTTACTTCACTGTAACGCTGATACTTCTGACTCTATCTTCTTCCTCTCAATCTGTAGGGTGAATTCTATCATATAATGATCACTGTCTCCTTAGGGTTCCTTTACCTTAAGCTCCCTAATCAAGTCTGGTTCATTACACAACACCCAATCCAGAATTGTCTTTCCCCAAGGGAACTCGACCACAAGCTGCTCTAAAAAGCCATCTTGTAGGTATGCCACAAATTCCCTCTCTTGGGATCCAATCTAGATGAAGAATGGGCTTATGTCACTCAGTGTAAAATAACATTTACACTTATGATGCACAATTTAAAAGTTCCACTTTGTAAATGCTTGGAGAAATCTGTGCATTCATTAATGCATTCTAGTTGGCATGTGAGCAGCAGATATTAATGCTGCATGGTTTCAGTGACTGAACATCAATTCTGACTTTATGTGCTGACTGCGTGGGCTTTGCATGTGTCGGTTGAACACCTCAATCACTTTAGCATCTTGACAATGAGTACAAGCAACAGATCAAATGTACATTACAGATATGCCCTATCTATTCCTCTAATTCCAAATGCATATACCCATCATCTAGCAGGTATCCCCTCAAAGCAAGAATCCTAGCTAATTTCATCGTTTCAGAAAATTCTGCATGCCAATTGCAGCATTACATAAGAACTAAAGAAATAAGATCAGGAGTTGGCCATCTGGCCCATTGAGCCTGCTCCACCATTCAATAAGATCCTGCCTGATCTGGCCACAGACTCATCTTCCCCTTGCCTTTTCCCCATAACCCTTAATTCCCCTCCTATACAAAAATCTACCCAAACTTGTCTTAAATATATTTACTGAGGTAGCCTTCACTGCTTCATTGGGCAGAGAATTCCACAGAGTCACTACTCTCTGGGAAAAGCAGTTCCTCCACATCTCCATCTTAAATCTACTCCCCCAAATCTTGAGGCTATGTCCCCTAGTTCTACTCTCACCTACCAGTGGAAACAACTTTCCTGCCTCTATCTTATCTATCTCTTTTATAATTTTATTTGTCTCTATAAGATCTCCTCTCATCCTTCTGAATTCCAGCGACTACAGTCCCGGGCAACTCAACCTCTCTTCTGATTCTAACCTCCTCATCTCTGGAATCAACCTGGTGAACCTCCTCCACACCGCCTCCAAAGCCAGTTTATCCTTCCTCAAGTAAAGAGACTAGAACTGCACACAATAGTCCAGGTGTGGCCTCACCAGTACCCTGTACAGTTGCAGTATAACCTCCCTGCTCTTAAATTCAATCCCCCTAGCAATTAAGGCCAACATTCCATTTGCCTTCTTGATAGCCTGTTGCACCTGCTTCCAGTAAGCAATGCGAATTTTATTATTGTACACAACCGAGGATCAAAATTGATATATTCCTGGTACTACAAGGATCACTGGAGAGTGTATTAACTGCTGAACCATCGACGGGCCTCAATAAATCTTCTCTCCTAAAGCTGCTTTATTTTGCCTTGCTTGTAGCTCTGAGGTAATTTCTTATTTACTTGTTTCTGAATTATTGTCCTCTGCTACAGCAATGAAAATTCACGGCATGCAAGAAACTAATTTAAATCATGTCAGTTTAAACGATTTGGATTAGTCCTGGATTAAGGATGTCGGTAACAGCTGTTACTGTGCATCTCAGTATTGTTCTGATAGTTGGAGCTGATGAGTAATCTTACACAATTCCAAAAGCTCTTATACTCCAGGATTGTGAAATCAATTGTGAGTATACAGTTTGCACAGGTCTCAGGTTGCTGAACTCCAATGCTGAATTAGTTATAACTCATGAAAGTACTATCTTCAAAACCCTTGGAGGGTTGGAGTGAAGAGACAGAGGAGAAATCAATTAGATTTGTCACTCTTGATTATTCAAAGCACTGACACCCATGAATTTCATTGAGAAAATATTCCCACTGCAGGCTAGTAAAACTGATCACGAGAGAGTGAAGTGCAGAGGTGCATTCAAAAGGATGTGGAGAATCCTAGCGGAAGAGAATGGATCTTGAATCGATTGGCAGAAATCTCGAAATAGACGAAGGCCAGGGGCATGGCTGACGAAGATAAGACAGAAGCTTAGATGCACAGGCATTATGGATTTTATCACTTGTCCAGTGTGTTAATTAAACCATTTTGATATCAAGCTGGAAGTTGCCAACTAATAAGCTAGGCTTTAAAGATCACCAGCAGGCAAAATAGCAGTTAAATTAAGTAGCCTTTTTCTCTCGAGTGCTATCGCATGCTGGGGTCTTCTGGGTCATTCATATAGCTTGATTCAATTAATCCCTAGCAGACGCCATGCTTTTCAGTCATAAGCATGAGTAGATGATTAAGTCAGAGGAGTGAGTAGAGTAGAGGATGAGTAGAGGAATCTTTGTTATTAGCTAATGCAAATATCTCATCAGCCAATCATGCGGCAGCAAACTCAATGCATGAAAGCATGTAGATATGGTCAAGAAGTTCAGTTGCTGTTCAGACCAAACATCAGAATGGGGAAGAAATGTGATCTTAGGGATTATGATCGTGCAATGATTGTTGGTGCCAGACAGGATAGTTGGAGTACCTCACAAAAAACTGCTGATCCTCTGGGATTTTCACGCACAATAGCATCTAGATTTCACATAGAATGGTGCAAATATTAAAAAAAAAATCTAGTGAACTGTAGTTCTGCGGGTGAAAACACCTTGTTAATGAGAGAGGTCAGAGGAGAATGGCCAGACTGGTTCAAGCTGACAGGAAGGCGATAGTAACTCAAGTTAGAACACTGGTGTGCAGAAAAAGATCACTGACTACCTGGAAGTGGGTGGGCTACAGCAGCAGAAGACGTTGAACATACACTCAGTGGCCACTTTATTTGGTACGAGAGGTAGTTAATTAAGTGGGCATTGAGTGTATATCTCTGATCAAGTTGCACTTCCTTATGTCAATGACATGAAGAAAAAGTCCAAATAATGTGAATTTTGGGTGTGTGGGAGTTCTTTTTTATAAAACTCTGTGTGCATTTTATCTAGAACTTCATAGCTACAGTTATAAGCAAGGTAAAATCTGCAGATGCTGGAAATCCAAGCAACACACACAAAAGGCTGGAGGAACTTAGCAGGCCAGGCAGCATCTCTGGAAAAGAGCACACTTGACGTTTCAGGCCAAGACCCTTCATCAGGACTGGAGGAATAAGAATGAGGAGTTAAGAGTTACGGGCGGGGCGGGGGGAGGCGAGGAAGAAACACAAGATGATAGGTGGAACTGGGAGTGGGGGAAGGGTGAAATAAAGAGCCAGGAAGTTCATTAGAGAAAGGGGTACAGGGCTGGAGAAGGGGGATCTAATAGAAGAGGACAGAAGACCATGGAAGAAAGAAAAGGAGGTGCAGCACAACATGGAGGTGATGGGCAGGCAAGGAGATAAGATGAGAGAGGGAAAAGGGGAAGGGGAATGGTGAAGGGGGGACATTACCAGAAGTTTGAGAAATTGATCTTCTTGCCATCATACCCAGATGGAATATAATGTTTTGCTCCTCCAACCTGAGTGTGGCCTCGTCGCGACAGTGGAGGAGGCCATGGATTGACATATCGGAATGGGAATGGGAAGTGGAGTTAAAATGGGTGGCCAGTGGGAGATCCCACTTTTTCTGGCAGATGTAGTATAGGTGCTCAGCGAAGCGGTCTCCCAATCTATGGCAGGTCTCACCGATGTATATTGTTAACTTCTTTATGCACATACTATCTGGATCCTTCTTGTGCCTGATGCACGCAGGCCAGAGTGACACAAGGTGTCCTCAAGTTCAAAGGCTGCAATTAAAGGTGTTGCTGTTGCCTATCTCGTTGTAGGATGCTTGGAACGGTCCTTGTTTTGATCCTATTCGGACTAACCTTCAGCTTTTTCATACATTTTATTACCTGCATTGGTGCTACTTCCTACATCCATACAGAAGTAAAAAAGTTTTAACTTGTTAAGTGCTGATTTCCACCTTGCTGCCTCGATGCTATTACCGTTTGATTACCCTGTCTCCACCTCAGGGTGTCAAGATCTCTGAGGATCTAACCTGGTGCCAACATATTGATGCATTTATGCAGCTATAAAGAAAGCAAGACAGCGACTATACTTCATTAGGAGTTTGAAGAGATTTGGTATGTCAACAAAAACACTTCTATAGTTAACCCATGCAGAGCATTCTGACCACCTGCATCACTGTCTGGTGTGGTGGAGGGGTGGTGTGGGGATACTGCAAAGGACCAAAAGAAGCTTCAGAGGGTTGTAAATTTAGTTGGCTCCATCTTGAGTACTAGCCTACAAAGTACCCAGGACAGCTTCAAGGAGCAGTGTCTCAGAAAGGCAGCATTCATTATTAAGGACTCCCAGCACCCAGGACATGCCCCTTTCTCATTGTTAACATCAGGTAGGAGGTACAGAAGCCTGAAGGCATACAGTCAGCGATTCAGGAACAGTTTTCTCCGCTCTGCCATCTGACATTGAACCCATGAACACTACCTCACTTTTTAAATATATATTATTTCTGTTTTTGCGCAATTTTAACCTATTCAATATACATATACTGTAATTGATTAAGTTACTTACTTATTTATTTTTCTTCTATATTATGTATTGCATTGAACTGCTGCTGCTAAGTTAACAAATTTCACGACACGTGCCAGTGATAATAAACCTGATTCTGATTCTGCTTAGTAACCAGAATGAATTAATTACAAACTAGCTTGACTATACTTCCTCCTGTCTTGCCTCTTGTAAGCATTCCCCTAGTTGTATCAGTGCTGATGATGAGACATTTCACAAGTGTTTTCAAAGTTCAAAGTTCAAAGTAAGTTTATTATCCAAGTACATACATGTCATCATATACAACCCTGAGACTCATTTTCTTCTGGAAAATCACAGTAAATACAAGAAACACAACAGAAATCAATGAAAGACCACACCCAACAGGATGGACAACAACCAATATGCAAAATAACTGTGCAAATACAAAAAGAAAGAGACCAAATATCAATAATAATAAATAAATAAGTGATAAATATCAATAACATGAGATGAAGAGTTCTTGAAAGTGAGCCCATAGGTTCTGGAAATAGTTCAGTGATGGGGCAACTGAACTTGTGAGAAATTATCCCCTCTGGTTCAAGAGCTTGATGGTCTCCCATTTTTCTTAATCATTGACAGAAATACCCTGCTCTGTCAACTATTTCTTGCATCTCTGGTCTTATCTCTTCTCCTCCAGGCCAAAGGATGAAGTTATCCTGGCCATCACATTCCATCCAAAATGCTGGAAGACCTCTGCGAATCTAGCAGCATCTATGGAAATGAATAAACAGTCGACGTCTCAGACCGACTTTTCATCAGGACTGGAAAGGAAGGGTAGAATGCCAGAATAAGAAGGTAGGGGGAGGGGAAAGAGGACATTCTGGAAGGTGATAGGTGAAATCAGGTGGGTGGAGGAGGGAGGATAAGTAAGAAGCTGGGAGGTTATAAGTGAAAAAGGCATAGGAGAGGAGAGTGGATCATGAGGGAACAGGAAGGAAGAGGATAGGGACAGGTGATAGGTAGGCGAGGAGAAAAGAGGCCAATGTGCGAAATTGATCTTCATGACATCAGATGGAATATGAGGTGTTGCTTCTCCAAACTGACAGTGGCCTTGTTATGGCAAAAGAGGAGGCCATGGACTAACATGTCAGAGCAGGAAGGGGGATAGGATTTGAAATGGTTGGCCGCTGGGAAATTCTGCTTTTTTGCATATGGAACTGAGGTGCTCGACAAAGCGGTTCCCCAATCTACAGAGTCTCGCCAGTGTAGAGGAGGTCACATTGGGAGCACTGAATGCAGTGGACAACCTCAACAGATTTTCAGGTCAAGTGTTGCCTCGAAGTAGATTTGGGGGACCGCTTTGTTGAGCATCTCAGCTCCGTCCTCAAAAAGCAGAATTTCCCGGTGGCCAGCTATTTCATTTCCTATCTCCATTCCCATTCCTACATGTTAGTCCATAGCATCCTCTTTTGCCACGGTGAGGCCACTCTCAGATTGGAGGGACAACACCTCATATTCCATCTAGTTAGCTTCCAGTCTGATGGCATGAATATTGATTCTTCCAATTTCCAGTAATTTTTCCCTTCCCCCTTTCCTCTTCTTCAATTCCCTACTCCGGACTCTTACCTCTTTTCCTCACCTGCCTATTACCTCCCCCTGGTTCCCCTCCTCCTTTTCTTTCTCCTGTGATCCACCCTCTTCTCCTATCAGATTCTTTCTGCTCCAGCCCTTTGCTTTTTTTCACTTACCACCTCCCAGCTTCAGATTTCATCTCAATATGAGGAGAAGATGGCAGGGCGATGAAGCGCGTGTGGCCGTTCCGAATGAATATCGATTATGTGTAACTGGGGGGGCGTACACAATCCGGATTTGATGGACACAGCTGTGAGAGTACAGAGGAACACCTGGAGTAACTTCTGAACTGCCTGCTTCACTGCCGCTGCTACTGTGTGATCGAGAATCTCCAGAGGGGAGGGTCCCGAATCCTTGGCTTTGCCTATTGCTTGTTGCTGGGGCTGGGGTCAAGGCGCTCGGCAGAGATGGTGCTCGGTGCTCGGTGCTCGGTGTCAAAGAGGTGGTTGGAGGCTTGGAGTTTTTGGACGGACTCAGAGTCGGACTGTGGTCGGATGCTTCCAGGATGCTGCATTGGCAAGTTGGCGGCGCTGGAGGTTTACCATCTGCGTGAGATGATGGGACTTTTGAGAGACTTTGAGACTTTACCATGCCATGGTCTGTTCTTATCAAATTACGGTATTGCTTTGCACTGTTGTAACTATATGTTATAATTATGTGGTTTTTGTTAGTTTTTAAGTCGGTTTGTCATGTGTTTTCGTGATATCATTCTGGAAAAACATTGTATCATTTCTTAATGCATGCATTACTAAATGACAATAAAAGAGGACTGCATGTCCTCATAATCTAATCTAATCCTTCACCACCCACCAGGCGTCACCTGTCACCTTCTAACTTGTCCCTCTTCCCCTCCTTCCACCTTCTTATTCTGGCATCTTTCTCCTCCCTTTCCAGTCCCGATGAAAATTCTTAGGCTGAAACGTCAGCAGTTTATTCCTCTCCACAGAAGTTGCCTGACCTGCTGAGCTCCCCCCCCGCCCACCCCAGCATTTCGTGGACGTTGTTCTGGATTTCCAGTATCTTCAGGGTCTCTTCTGTTTGCATTACATCCAACGTGCCTCTGTATTCAATTTCAGCCAGCGTCAGCGAAATTCCACCAGGCCATTTCCTCCACTTGGCATTCTGAAAGCAGCATTCTTTTCACACCTGCCTGCTCTGCTCATCACCAGTTACTTGCTCCCTCTTCCCTTGGTGCTATCCCACAGAATCACAAGAACTGCATCCGCCCATCCGTTTCCCAAACAACCAACGAGGTCTTCAGGGTGAAGCAGCAATTTGAATTTCTAATTTAGTGTATCCTTTGTAGTACATTATAATATCTCTATTTTTCCCTTTCAGGGTTCTGTTGAAGACCCTGACCTGGAGTTACATGCTGACTACGGTTCTTTCTGGGGATGGGACCCACTCTCGGGGTTTCACAACTGACCGTTGTCCGGCACGCCAAGAGTTCGGCCTAAGAGCTCCACTCGCCTTCAGAGGACCAAGTTTCTGTGGATCTGAATCGGGGGATCGGAGATCGGTATCCAAGCAGAAGACCGGTGTGTCGTGGGAGACAGGAGATCTCTGGCTGTGTGCCTAGAGACCGAGTCCTTTGGGCACAGAGCTCGGAAAAAGCGATGCAACGGACTTTTAACATCGTAAACCAGCGAGTTGTTTGTTATATCTCCCCTCTCACTGTGAAATGAAGATACCTCTTTCTCCCTTATTAGGTGGAGAGAGAGCCTGTGGTATGTTGAATACAGGGTGAACGAGTAGTCTTTGGAGTACTGCAAGTCTGTGTCTTTGCTGTTGCCTTGTTCACGCTTGAGTGCTCAGTGGCGGGTGCTGATGCTTTTTTTGCCAGTAGGGGGAGGGGGGATTGTTGCTCGTTGCCGCTTACACGTGGGAGGGGGTAGCTGGGGGGGGGCTTTGGGGTTCTAACATTCAACTGTCATTCATTCTTTGGGGGCACTCCTCTGTTTTCATGGATGTTTGTGATGAAAAAGCATTTCAGGATGTATATTGCATACATTTCTCTGACATTAAATGTACCTTTGAGACCTTTGAAACTGAAACAGATTAGATGACTGCTTGGTGGAGAATCTTCATCTCTTCTAGAGGGGTGATCCTGACCCTCCAGTTGTCAGTCATTTAATTTTCCCTGCCATTCTTATTTTGACTACTCTAATCAGACCCAATGTAAGTTTGATATTCCTCAAATATCGTCTGACATATCATGTGGATTCAGTCAGTTCTATAGGCAATAGAATTAACTTGCCAACCCTGACTTTCCCCTGTAACAGATATTCCCTTCATGCTTTGGTCAGTCCCTTACCTTCTCTGCAATTTAAACCTCGGTTGTCTTCTCATTTTCCTACCTCCGATGGAGGATGCTGAACCACTAACTCTTTTATTTATCTATTTATTAATTGGGAGACAGTGCCGAATAGGCCCTTCCAGCCCTTCGACCTGCGCCGCCCAGCAATCCCCCGATTTAACCCCAGTCTAATCACGGGGCAATTTGCAATGACTAATTAACCTATCAAAGAGTACGTCTTTTGACTGTGGGAGGAAACCAGAGCACCCGGAGAAAACCCACGCGGGGAGAACGTACAAATTTTTTACAGACAGCAACACACACAGAATGCTGGGGGAACTCAGCAGGCCGGGCAGCATCTAAGGAAAAATGTACAGAGTCAATGTTTCGGGCTGAGACCCTTCAGCAGGGCAGATGGCGGCAGGAGCTGAACCAGGGTCGTTGGCACTGTAAAGTGTTTTGCTAACTACCACACTGCTGTGCATCCTCTAATCCCTCTCTGGTAATGGCCAGCTAAACTCTTCCATGATTTTGTCTGAGGAATGAAATTGCCCTGGAAACTGGAAAGGAAATAAGGGCTTTTTGCTTCCGCCACTTCGAACAGGCTCTTCAATTTAACACCTCATGGAAAAATGTATCACAGGAACTGCATCACTTCTGTAAAGTTGCGCTGGAGCACCACTGTGGATCACACGCTTAGGTTTATGACATAGCCTCCTGCTGCGCTTACACCGCAGAAAATGTTCCCGTATTTCTTCAAACTCCTAATATTGAAGTGCCTGGAAAATGGATGTGCAGGACAGGCATCAATCAAGTTTTATAGGAGTGATTATTTGAAGGGTCACAGAGCACGTTGAAACTGAGCACACTGCGTCATACTTTCAGAGAATTCATGTAGCCTACTGCCGAACATCATTCGGAGGCAGTCTCTGGCCCTGCCAACCCTTCCTCGAAGAGGCAGTTGTTATAGTTTGTAAAATAAAACTAACTGAAGAATGAAAATAAGAGAGCCCAAGAGATGTGTGTAAACTTCATTTTTACTTTTAGTGAGGCGTGCATTGATGATGTGGTGCTGTGATGACGTCTGCCATTCACATACTTTATATCAGCCGTAATTGTCCCATTCAGGCCTAAAGATTTCATCACTGTGGAGGATTTTTTACTCTTGTGAGATAACATCTTTCCTGACAAGTAGTGGTAGGGGAGGGGGGGGTGGGTTCTTTCTCAGATTCTGAGGCCTCCTCTATGGTGGTTGTAGGGGTTCACTCTGGGACTGCAGGAATTAATTCTTACTGCTCTGGACACCTTTCTTCTGGGCATGTTGGAATCCTGAACAGTGCATGGCAAGCTGCTCAATACCAGGCCACCAGACAAAGCTTGGCACCAATGCTTTTACCTTGACCACACCCAGACGACCGGCTGGTACCTCCTCCAAAACTTGGGAAACTTGTCAACTACGTCCTTATGATGTGGATGACTACATTTAGCTTCGGGGTTGGGATTTCATCCCTGTCGTTGTGAGTTGTCAGGGGCAAGCAGACCTTCCCTCCTACTCACTCCGCGACAAATCTACCGACTCTGCTTGTGGTAACTTTTGATATTTTAGAACATGTCTTCAGAGTGTTTGGAGAAGTAGCTACGTCTGATGGATTCTCAGCTGGTCCCTGCCGTGCTGTGCTCCGGATGTGCTGGAACAGTAGCCCAAGGTGCTGGTCCTGAACTTACCACCATATCTGAGTCTAATTCTTCTGAACTGGCGATAAGTTCTTGGTTCAGTTTCCTGGAGGTGACTGGTGCTTGCTGCGCATGTATCCACTTGTGTCCTGCAATATATTGTTACTGCTTCTCCAGGTCTGCTCACTACCCTCCCCAGATTCTCCACCACTTTCCAGATGACTGCCTTGTCCACATCTGGACCGACTCTATCTTAGGGCTTCCCTGGCCTGGCTCAGCGTCTCACTCAAGCTATTGCCTGATGGCGATTCATCACCACAGCCTGGATCATCCAGTGAGGGATGTGCCGTTGGTTGAAAGGAGAGCTACTGATGCATTCGGTGCTCCAGTCAGACCTTGTCTCCTCTTATTAAGTGGTGAACACCTATCTGCTTCCAAGTTGGGTGACCTTGGGCACTTCTCACTTTCTACCTTAAACAAGGACTCATCTTTCTTTGGGTTTGAATCTGAAGCAGAGGATGCAGGCTCAGGAGGGGGACTGGGTAAAAAATTGGTGTGAAGTATGACAGGAGGCTGGTCCCTCTCTTTGTCTGCCACTTTGGACAGACCATTCATCCATGGAATTCTCTGCCCAATGAAGCAGTGGAGGCTACCTCAATATATATATTTAAGACAAGGTTGGGTAGGTTTTTGCATTGTAGGGGAAATAAGTGGCAGGTAGGTAGAGATAAGACCATGGCCAGATCAGCCACGATCTTATTGAATGGTGGAGCAAGCTTGATGGGCCGGATAGACAGATGGTCTATGCGCTAGGGAAATTCTAGGCCAAATTTCTAGAGCAGGTTACGTGGTCACCACAACATAGTATCAAAGAGGATTCCCAAAATTTTTTCAGTTATGTGAAGAGTCCAAGAGAGGCATTCATAGATATCAGACTGCTGGAGAGGTAGCATTGGGGGACAAAGAAACTACGGACTAAAGAATGGAGGGAAGCAGAAGAAAGGAAATTTTATGCCAGTTAGCCTGACTTCAGTGGTTGGGCAGATGTTGGTGTCCATAATTAAGGATAAAGTTTCAGGGTACATGGAGGTGCATGATAAAGTGGGCTAAAATCAGCATCATTTCCTTAGGGGAAATCTTGCCTGATAAATCTGCTGAGAGCCAAAGCACAAAGCCGTGACTCCAGCCAACGTAGCTTTCTGGGTCATTGAGGAACGCAAGCCTCCAGACTCAGAATCAGAATTCAGAATTTAGACTCCTTTATTAATGCCAAGTATGTGGACACATACAGGGAATTTGATGCCAATTTCCCTGAGTTCTCGCTGTACAGAATCAAAAAGCAAACAGAACAATAGTGCAAATAATCGTGAACTATATACAATGAGGTATACCTGTGTATGTACAGGTGGACTTGGTTTGTAATAGACTAAAATTCAAGTGTTCATAAGACTGATGGCATACGGAAAGAAACTGTTCTTGTACCTATTTGTCCTGGCATACAGTGATCTAAAACACCTACCAGAAGGAAGGAGTTGGAACAGGTGGTGTCCAGGGTGTGATGGGTCTACAATGATGCTGCTTGCTCGCTTCCTGACTCTAGATACATATAAGTCCTGGATCGAGGGCAGCTTCACACCAATAATCCTTTCTGCAGCCCTGATGGTTCTTTGGAGTCTATTCTTGTCTGGTTTGGTAGCTGATCCAAACCAGACAGTGATCGACGAACAGAGAACAGACTGGATTATTCCTGAATAGAATTGAATCAGCAGCTCCTGAGGCAGGTTATACTTCCTGAGCTGACGACAAAGTTGTGGTCCTCTTGGAGGTTGGACTGTATTATTATATTTTTAACATATTTTTTGTAACTGTATATGTTTCTGCTATCATAATTATGTGTGCCAGGTGCTGTGTGTGAATGTTGGTACTGAGTTTTACACTTTGGTCCCTGAGGAACGTTGTTTCTTTTGGCTGTATCCACGCGTACAGTTGAATAACAATTGAACTTCAACTTGAAACTTGAAACTTAAGTTATTAATAACCAGGAGGGTGCGTGTTAACATTTCCCCCTTGAAAGTTGAGAATCTGAAAACAGGCAGGGTTACAGAGAAGGTATTGGGTCAGTAAATGAAACCTGGAGCCGACACTGAACTGAAAGACCGTCTACTGTGCGGGAGTCCGAATCAGAATCAGGTTTAATATCACCAGCATGAAATTTGTTAACTTTGTGACAGTAGTACAATGCAATACACAATAATAGGAGAAGAACTGCGAATTACATTAAGTATATATTAAATAGGTTAAATTAAATAAAAAGTGCAAAGAGAGAAATAAAAAAGTAGTGAGGTAGTGTTCATGGGTTCAATGTCCATTCAGAAATCAGATGGCAGAGGGGAAGAAGCTGTTCCTGAAACATTAAGTGTGTGGCTACAGGCTTCTGTACCTCCTTCCTGATGGTAGCAATGAGAAGAGGGCATGTCCTGGGTGATGGGGGTCCTTAATGATGGAAGCTGCTTTTCAGAGGCACCGCTCCTTGAAGATGTCTTTGATGCTACGGAGGCTAGTATCCATGATGGAGCTGATTAATTTTACAACCCTCTGCAACTTATTTCAATCTTGTGCACTAGCACCCCCCCCCCACTCCCCCAAACCCATACCAGATGGTGATGCAGCCAGTCCAACCTCCAAAAGGTTTTGCTCTCCACGGTACAATTGTAGAAGTTTTCAAGTGTTTTAGCTGACAAACCAAAATCTCCTCAAACTCCTAATAAAACATAGCTGCTGTCTTGCCTTCTTTATAGCTGCATCGATATGTTGGGACCAGGTTAGGTCCTCAGAGATATTGACTCCCAGGAACTTGAAATTGCTCACTCTTTCCATTTCTGATCCCTCTATGAGGATTAGTTTGTGTCCCCTCATCTTACCCTTCCTGAAGTAATTTCCTGGTAAGTTCCTAGACAAAGGAGAATCAGTGGATGTTGTTTGCTTTGATCTTCAGTGGGCTTTTGACAAGGTGCCGTACATGAGGCTGCTTAACATTATAAGAGCACGTGGTATTACAGGAAAGGTACAAGCGTGGATAGAAGATTAGAATGCTGGGAGCAGTTTTGGGCCTCTGATCTGAGAGAAGATATGTCAACATTGGAGAGGATCCAGAGGAGGAGCATGAGAATGATTCCAGCAATGAAAGGGTTAATGCATGGCTTGATGGCCCTGAGGCCTGTACTTGCTGAAGTTGAGAGGAATGAGGGGAGATCACATTAAAACATATTGAATATCGAAAGGCCTAGACAGAGTGGATGTGGAGAGAATGCTTCCTATAGTGGGCGAGTCTCGGACCAGAATCGAAGGATGTCCATTTAGAACAGAGATGCGAAGGAATTTCTTTTGCCAGAGGGTGGGGAGTTTGCAGAATTAATTGTGTGGATGGCTCTGAGGGCCAAGTCATTGAGTATATATAAATTAGAGGTTGACAGGTTCTTGGTTAGACAGGGTGTCAAAGGTTAAGGGAGAAGGCAGGAGAAGGGGATTGAGAGGGTTAATACATCAGCTGTAATAGATTGGCAGAGCAGACTCAATGGGCCGATTGGCCGAATTCTGCCCCTATGTCTTCAGCTCTTAGGTCTAATAAGAGTGAGGTAGACAGGACATGAATACATTTACACTTACAGACATTCTTCATGCTGAATTTTCTCATAAGCCTTATTTACATCAACAAATAATCAAAGTGAAAGGTGTTACAAGTTTGGATTTCTATTGAAATTCAGAGGATGTGCTCCAATTTCTAGTCAAAGGTATTTATGTTATTAGTTAGATTGCAGTGATTAGATCTTTTGAATTTCAGTTTTTATTAGGTAGAGAGAGGGGGCAGGTGAAGGCAGATAAATTAAATTAATTGGATCTAATCAGCAAAACAACAAAATGTGTGCTATAATTGGAACAGGAGTTCACCCGCATTAGTCCTATGGTATGTTAAATCCTCAGAGTGGCTTAAGTTGTCTCTGCAATGGGTTTTGTAAGGAAGAGGCTGTGTCTCAGCTGGGAAATCTGGAAATCAGACGGAGAGGATTACAGAATACCGCAGAGCAACAGATACATCCCATCCCAAACCGTAGCAGGTTTTTCTGTCTGGAGCCCAGCTTTTATGTAGGGGTGGGATCCTGGTAGTGGGCGAAAGCACAGTAGTTTCACCTGCTCTCCTGCAGTCCTCATTTTCCTCTTCAGCTGCTGTGTTTTCTAAAGTGAGAGAAACCTGTTTACTACTGTTAAACGTGAAAATCAGGTTAAAAGCAATATTAAATCTAAAGAGCTTTGGAGTGCGTTATTATTTTGTGTGTATTTTTATTGAAAGTAAAGACTGCTTTTCAAATAAATGCATTCTGATGGAGGAAATAATGCCCAAAATGTCGACTGTTTATTCCCCTCCATAGACGCTGCCTGCCCTGCTGAGTTTCCCCCGGCTTTTTGTGTGTGTGTTGCTCTGGATTTCCAGCATCGCAGCTGTCTCTCTCATCGTAAGCAAGAGAAAATCTGCAGGTGCTGGCAATCTGAACAACGCACACAAAATGCTGGAGGAACTCAGCAGGCCAGGCAGAACCGATGGAAAAGAGTAAACAGTCGGCGTTCCGGGCCGAGACCCTTCAGCGGGACTGGAGAGGTGTCTGGTCCCGAAACTTTGACTGTTTACGTTTCTCCACAGGTGTGATCTGGCCTGCTGAGTTCCCCCAGCATTTTGCGTGCGTAATACTCACATTGTAATATTTAACATGACAAGTCTTCTTAGGTTGATCACCCCTTACCCAGAATAAATCCTGCATAAATTCAGAACATCAGCAATTTAGAACAGCCTACATTTTTATATACCAAAGCCTACCTCTCAAAGTCCAACCCTATGTCCCCATTGTGAGATGTGGAAATGGGTAGGGCCGGCCAAAAGGGCTCTGGTGAAGCTGTATCAGCCAATCTCCTGTACAGTGGATAGAATAGATCGCAGAAACATTGCAGTACTCCAACCAGACCATCAACTTTGTGAGAAGAGGTTCAGGACGGAGGAGCGACAGAGGATGAGAGGTGGCCTGAATGAGGGGCATTGATTGCGTGGATAGTCAGAGGCTTTCTCCCAGGGCTGAAGTGGCTAGCACGAGAGGGCATGGTTTTAAGGTGTTTGGAAGCAGGTACAAAGGAGGTGTCAGAGGTAGGTTTTTTACGCAGAGAGTGGTGAGTGTTGACACGTGGCCAAGTGGTTAAGGCGTTCGCCTAGTGTTTTGAAGGTCGCTAGTTCGAGCCTTGGCTGAGGCAGCGTGTGTGTCCTTGAGCAAGGCACTTAACCATACATTGCTCTGCGACGACACTGGTGCCAAGCTGTATGGGTCCTAATGACCTTCCCTTGGGCAACATTGGTGTCGTGGAGAGGGGAGACTTGCAGCATGGGCAACTGCCGGCCTTCAGTATGGACTTCAGTAAGGCCTTTGACAAGGTCCCGCATAGGAAGTTAGATAGGAAAATTCAGTCGCTAGGTATACATGGAGAGGTGGTAAATTGGATTAGACACTGGCTCAATGGAAGAAGCCAAAGAGTGGTAGTAGAGGATTGCTTCTCAAAGTGGAGGCCTGTGACTAGTGGTGTGCCACAGGGATCAGTGCTGGGTCCATTGTTATTTGTCATCTATATCAATGATCTGGATGATAATGTGGTAAATTGGATCAGCAAATTTGCTGATAATACAAAGATTGGAGGTGTAGTAGACAGTGAGGAAGGTTTTCAAAGCTTGCAGAGGGATTTGGACCAGCTGGAAAAATGGGCTGAAAGATGGCAGATGGAGTTTAATACAGACAAGTGTGAGGTATTGCACTTTGGAAGGACAAACCAAGGTAGAACATACAGGGTAAATGGTAAGGCACTGAGGAGTGCAGTAGAACAGAGAGATCTGGGAATACAGATACAAAATTCCCTAAAAGTGGCATCACGGGTAGATAAGGTTGTAAAGAGAGCTTTTGGTACATTGGCCTTTATTAATCAAAGTATTGAGTATAAGAGCTGGAATGTTATGATGAGGTTGTATAAGGCATTGGTGAGGCCGAATCTCGAGTATTGTGTTCAGTTTTGGTCACCAAATTACAGGAAGGATATAAATAAGGTTGAAAGAGTACAGAGAAGGTTTACAAGGATGTTGCTGGGACTTGAGAAACTAAGTTACAGAGAAAGGTTGAATAGGTTAGGACTTTATTCCCTGGAGCGTAGAAGAATGAGGAAAGATTTGATAGAGGTATATAAAATTATGATGGGTATAGATAGAGTGAATGCAAGCAGACTTTTTCCACTGAGGCAAGGGGAGAAAGAAAACAGAGGACATGGGTTAAGGGTGAGGGGGGAAAAGTTTAAAGGGAACATTAGGGGGGGCTTCTTCACACAGAGAGTGGTGGGAGTGTGGAATGAGCTGCCAGACAAGGTGGTGAATATGGGTTCTTTTTTAAAATTTAAGAATAAATTGGACAGATACATGGATGGGAGGTGTATGGAGGGATATGGTCCGTGTGCAGGTTAATGGGACTAGGCAGAAAATGGTTCGGCACAGCCAAGAAGGGCCAAAAGGCCTGTTTCTGTGCTGTAGTTTTTCTATGGTTTCTAACCTTGCCCAGGCCTGTGCCCTGGAAACCTTTCAGGGCGCAAATCCATGGTCTCATGAGACTAACAGCTGCCTATAAAGGTGAGTGCATGGAATGGGCTGCTGGTGGCGGTGGTGGTGGCAGAAACGATAGGGTCTTTTAAGAGACTTCTGGATAGGTACATGGAGCTTAGAAAAATAGATGGCTATGCTTAAGCCTTGGTAGTTCTAAGGTAAGGACATGTTCAGCACAGCTTTGTGGGCTGAAGGGCCTGTATTGTGCTGTATGTTTTCTGCGTTTCTATGTTTCTATCATCAAGAGAGCACAGGGAAAGTCATGAGGATCCCGCAAAGCTGACAAAACTTTTGTCCCCAAAGTCTATATCTACCTTGGGTACCTGGGAATGTAAGAACCATGTACCAGGCAGGGAAATCCACCATCATAGCAAACGAGATGAAGAGTTACAATTTGTTAGTTCTTGGACTGAGTGAGACAAGACGATTGTCATCTGGGGGAGATTCGACTGACAGTCATGATTCGTATCATCTACTCAGGCCATCAGAGCATAAGAACATAAGAAATAAGAGCAGGAGTAGGCCATTTGGCCCGTCGAGCCTGTTCCGCCATTCAATAAGATCATGGCTGATCTGACCATGGACTAATCTCCACCTACCTGCCTTTTCCCCATAACCCTTAATTCCCCCACTATGCAAAAATCTATCCAACCTTGTCTTAAATATATTTACTGAGGTAGACTCCACTGCTTCATTGGGCAAAGAATTTCACAGATTCACCACTCTCTAGGAAAAGCAGTTCCTCCTCATGATGCACCACATGAAGAGGGTGTAGGCTTCATGATGACACCAGAAGTATGTGGTCCATCTATTCCAGAACCGTCACTGCTAGCTTTAAAGCCAAGCACAAGCAGATAGCAGCTCGAGTTATCCAATGTTACGCACCATCAGCCAATGTTAATGAGTAGAGCTACTAGGACTTGATGTTTCAACCTGAATGTGTGCAATTTGGGACAGGCCATGTTTTTATATATTGGAATCGTTCCACTCACACACAGACCCACATGCTCATCCATGTAAAAACGCCTTTCATATTGCAGTCATTTGAGGAAGAAATACAATTGAAGCTCCATGGAAACAGTACTGTAGTTGCATTAGAAACATTGGAGAGACACCACTAGATGGCAGAATTGCCTTCTTTAGATTAGTTAGACTAGTGTTGATTAATTTATTGAATGTTAGCAGAATACACTGGACAACAAATATTTTGATTTTTTTGCTTCCTCAGAAATATTCTGTGCTTATGATAGAACTCTTGAATCTGAGCACAAATATAACTTCAGGCTACTTGTGTCACGTAGGAAATTGGAGAAACAAGAAATTATCTTTTATTGAGTGTAATACATTTAATTGCAAAACAGTGCTGACACTTTGCAACTAAGATAAAAATGTTTTGTTGATGATTTTCATTTGTACTCAGTTTCTGAGCCTTCTTGCTTAAGTGTCCAACAATAATCAGCCAGCATTCATAGATTTTAGTTGCCTTGATACCGTTTCTCCATGACTGCAAAGTCCTGGTGATACCTTTCACCAAGCTCATCACTGACAGCACCAAGGATTGAAGGGAAGAAATCTAAATGGGAATGCAGAAAAATGAATCTTTAGTGACATGTTGCACTTCGCATCTTCAGCTTTTCATTGTGGGCAACATTTTAATTGACTTGAATTATGAACTGCTATAACAATATAGGCAATTTAAAAAAAAAGGTGTGTGATAAGGAAATTTCATGGTCATTTTCATGATCAGCAGTCCAAAATCCACAAGATCCACCCAAAAGTATTCAGGAAGCAAAATCTTTGTGGTCTACTGTTATTAATCAAGAAAATCAGAATAGTTTGATGTTGTTCCTGTTACAGAGAGATCTTGATTTAGTTAATGAACTGGAATTCATTAACCCTATGCCTGCAATTACCTGGGCTGGATAAAAAGGGTCAGTTTTGCACGTGTACAAATCTAAGATTTCTAGGCCTTAAGATGACAAAAATATATCTACTTCCCTTTGGTTAGCATTTGCTTAAGACCAGAAAATTTTGTATTCATAAATTGAAAGTTTTGCTGACTGCCCAAGACTAGGATGAGTTTTTCAATATTTTCCTAAACTTTTCTGAAGCAATGTACATTTTGCGTATTGATTCAATTTGAGTCAATTAAATGTCAGTATATGCTTTTGTTTGTGCAGAAAATCAACCACATATTCAAAGTAATCACATCAAAGGACTTTTCCCACCAGGATGTCATTACATGAAAATTAGTTCCTTATCCTTTACCAAACCATTTTAAACAACATGTCCTAGTTTAGCCTGGATCAATGATATCAGTCCTTTTATTGTATTATTGTAAATTCACATGTTGAGCATTTTCTGGAAATAATTTGGAAAATGTGTTCCTCGGATGGTTGATGGTTGGATTGAATTGTTCTCTGATCTTGCAATTTACTTGCCAATGTTTCGTCACCTTGCGAGAAGACATCGTCAGTGCTCTGTTGATTGTGATGTGTCTTCTGAATGCTTGGCCTTCATATACTTTTCAATCAGCTTTTTGAACGTCATTCCGGAAACTCAGTTGTGATGTGGGGAGGAAATCTCATCGCTATTTGGCTGTGTGGTGAACTTTTTCTTTGCTTTTAACGCCGTTACTTCCTTTTACTTTTAGCATCTTTCATATAACTGCATTTTATTAAAATAAGTATTCATTGAAGTAAAACTGGTTCAGTTGAAAAACGGGAACAGAATTGTGACTTCAATGGAGTTAATCATTCGAAATTTCCATAAGACGTAAGAGCAGAATTAGGCCAATCGGGCCATTGAATTGCTCCGCCTTTCCATCATTAATGATTTATTATCCCTCTCAACTCCATTCTCCTGTCTTCTCCTTATGACCTTTGATGCCCTCACTAACCAAAAACCTCTCTACCTCCACTTTAAGTATAAGACCATAAGATATAGGAGCAGAATTAGGCCATTTGGCCGTTGAATCTGCTCTGCCATTTCATCATGGCTGATTCATTTTTCCTCTCAGCCTCAATCTCCTCTCTTCTCGCCAGATCCCTTCATGCCCTGACTTATCAAGAATTTATCAAATTCTGGCTTAAATATACCTAAAGATTTGACCTCCACAGCTGCGTGTGGCAATGAATTTTATAGATTCGCCACTCTCTGGCTAAACAAGTACCTCTTCATCTCCATTCTAAAAGGATGTCCTCTATTCTGAGGCTGTGTCCTCTGATTTAGACTCTCCCATCATCATCCCCACATCCATTCTATTGAGGCCTTTCAACACTTTATAGGTTTCAATTAGGTCACCCCCGATTCTTCTGAATTCCAGTGAATACAGGCCCAAGGCCATTAAATGCTCTTCATATGACAAGCCATTCAATCCTGGAATCATTTTAACCCTCCTTTAAACCCTCTCCAGTGTCAGCACATCCTTTCTTCGATAAGGGGCCCAAAGCTGCTCACAATACTCCAAGTGAGGCTTTACCAGTGCTTTATAAAACCTCAACATTACACCTTTGCTTTTATATTCTGTTCCTCTTGAAATGAAATATTGCAACATCCTTCCTCAACACAAACTCAACCTTCAAATTAACCTTTAGGGAATCCTGCACAAGGATTGTACGCTCTGTCCGCCAGAGAAAGCAGGATCTCCCAGTGGCCACACATTTTAATTCCATGTCCCATTCCCATTCTGATATGTCTATCCATGGCCTCCTCTACTGTAAAGATGAAGCCACACTCAGGTTGGAGGAACAACACCTTATATTCCGTCTGGGTAGCCTCCAACCTGATGGCATGAACATTGACTTCTCTAACTTCCGCTAATGCCCCACCTCCCCCTCATACCCCATCTGTTATTTATTTATATACACACATTCTTTCTCTCCCTCTCTTTTTTCTCCCTCTGTCCCTCTGACTATACCCCTTGCCCATCCTCTGGGTTCCACCTCCCCTTGTCTTTCTCCCCGGACCTCCTGTCCCATGATCCTCTCGTATCCCCTTTGCCAATCACCTGTCCAGCTCTTGGCTCCATCCCTCCCCCTCCTGTCTTCTCCTATCATTTTGGATCTCCCCCTCTCCCTCCCACTTTCAAATCTCTTACTCACTCTTCCTTCAGCTAGTCCTGACGAAGGGTCTCGGCCTGAAACGTCGACTGTACCTCTTCCTAGAGATGCTGGCTGGCCTGCTGTGTTCACCAGCAACTTTGATGTGTGTTGCAAGGATTGTAACATTGAGCTCTTGGCATGGATTTTCTATCTCCCATTGTAATTTTTACGCTCCATCCTTACTACTGTTTAGGGGGCTCGGTATATAACTCCCATCGGGATCTTTTCACAGTTTACTTCCTTTGCTCTACCCATTACGGTTCAACGCCTTCTGACCCTATGCCACCTCTTTCTAGTGATTTGCGCCACACAGCGGTCTTTCGCCATGAATTCCCCCTATCATTGTGCTCTTTAAAAAATCTGTAAATTTGGGTATATATAAGATTGAGTAAGAAACTTAAATATGATCAAGGTGAAGTATTCCGAGTTATCTTTGCTGGCTTCCTTCTCAGCCTCTGAGAGGATGGTGTTTTGGTAGGTTTTGGAGACTATTAGAAGTAAGAGTTATGGGATTATAACAAGCCAAGAAATGGTGAGGTAAAATATCAGCCATGATTTTATTGAATGGTAGAGAAGGTCCAAGAGGTGGTCTCTCGTTCTGGACCATGAAACCTTGAATACTACTGTGCTCTCCTTTTTGCACTACTTAGTTATAATTTTCTATTTCTTTTTGTATCTTACAGTATTTTTTAATGTATGGCACTGTACTGTTGCCACAAAAACAACTATTTTCATGACACATGTCAATGATAATAAACCTGATTTTGACCTTATCAAGAGTCCCTTTGATTAGGAGAGAGAGATTAAGCCAAAGAACCTTGTGTGATCACAGCTCATCCTCTTGCCCTAACTTTGTCCAAACTTGTCTACTTTCTATTGCCTGTTACACCACTGGCATTTAGGGCAGCAATGAAGGTCATCCGTCTCTGGTGATGTTCAGGGCTTCCTTCATCGTGTCAGTAGTTCGGTTTTCGCTACTGCCAGTCATGCAAGTCCCGGGAGGAGACTCAGAAATACTGTCACACTGAGGTGAAGAAGGATTATTCATTGTTGCTTCCATAACAGTTTTGTTTTACCAGTCAGGATTGTTAGCCCTGAGCTGCATCCCTGAACCTGGAGGACTGGAGGACCACTCTTAGTCTGGCCTCTACCCTTTGACCTGTTTGGCATGGGTGGCCCAACCAAGAGCCAAAGCATAAAGCCATGATTCCAGCCAACGTAGCAAGCCTCCAAACCCAACAACAAGATTGTGGTCCTCTTGGAGGTTTGTCCAAACTTGCACCTTTACAATTAAAACACCACCTCTGAGATTGGTGACCTTCTTGGCTCCTGGTTAAGGAATGTTCTGAATTTTAAAATTCTCATCTTCATTTTCATTTCAGTGCTACTTACGTTTCCAACACATCTCCAACCACTTGAGATAACTGCACTCCTTACATCCTCAAATTCCCTCATTTCTTTGTTACTGTGCCTGTCCAGCTCTCCCTCCTCTTTTAAGACACTACTGAAACCTAAATTCTTGATCAGGTTCTCTTTGTTTGGCTCCGTGTTTAATTTTACTGAAAATCCTCTCATGAGTGCTTTGAGATCTGCCTTACAGATGCCACATCAGAGCAAGCCGGCATTATGAATGCAAATTGCACACGGAAGCTGTATTAGAATTTCAGCTCATGTTAAAGCAATCGCTTCCACTGTATCTCCAAATAAAAATAATGTTTGTTACAGTGAGCAATTTGCTTGTTGTGATATTCAGAATTGGGTTTAGTATCACTGGCATATGTTCTGACATTTTGTGGCAGCAGTACATTGCAATACATATTAATAGAAAGAAAAATGTGAATTACTATATATATATATATTAAATTATATAAATTAAACAAGTAGTGCAAAAATAGGAATAAAAAAGTAGCGAGGTAATGTTCATGGGTTCAATGTCCATTCAGAAATTGGATGGTGGAAGGGAAGAAGCTGTTCCTGAATCACTGAGTGTGTGCCTTCAGGCTTCTGTACCTCCTTCCTGATGGTAACAATGAGAAGGGGGCATGTCCTGGGTGATTGGGGTCCTTAATGATGGATGCCGCCTTTTTGAGGCATTGTTCCTTGAAGACTACGGAGGCTAGTGCCCGCGATGGAACCAAATAAGTTTACAACTCTGCAGCTTATCCCGCGCCTCCCCCCCCCCCCCCACCCATACCAGATGGAGATGCAGCCAGCTAGAATTCTCTCCACGGTACATTTGTAGAAATTTGCAGATGATTCCGGTGGTATACCAAAGTTCCTCAAACTCCCAATGAAATATAGGTGTTGTTGTGCTTTCTTTGTAGCTGCATTGATATGTTGGGTCCAGGTTGGATCCTCACAGATATTTACACCCAGGAACTTGAAATTGCTCACTGTTTCCACTTCTGATCCCTCTATGAGGGCTGGTATGTGTTTCTTCGTCTTACCCTTTCTGAAGTCCACAATCAGTTCATATAGAACATGGAACATAGAATAGTACAGCACATTACAGGCCCTTTGGCCCACAATGTTGTGCCGACCCTCAAACCCGGCCTCTCATATAAGCCCCCACCTTAAATTCCTCCATATACCTGTCTAGTAGTCTCTTAAACTTCACGAGTGTATCTGCCTCCACCACTGACTCAGGCAGTGCATTCCACGCACCAACCACTCTCTGAGTAAAAAACCTTCCTCTAATATCCCCCTTGAAACTCCCACCCTTACCTTAAAGCCATGTCCTCTTGTATTGAGCAGTGGTGCCCTGGGGAAGAGGCGCTGGCTATCCACTCTATCTATTCCTCTTATTATCTTGTACACCTCTATCATGTCTCCTCTCATCCTCCTTCTCTCCAAAGAGTAAAGCCCTAGCTCCCTTAATCTCTGATCATAATGCATACTCTCTAAACCAGGCAGCATCCTGGTAAATCTCCTCTGTACCCTTTCCAATGCTTCCACATCCTTCCTGTAGTGAGGCGACCAGAACTGGACACAGTACTCCAAGTGTGGCCTAACCTGAGTTTTATAGAGCTGCATCATTACATCGCGACTCTTAAACTCTATCCCTCGACTTATGGAAGCTAACACCCCATAAGCTTTCTTAACTATCTACCTGTGAGGCAACCTTTAGGGATCTGTGGACATGTACCCCCAGATCCCTCTGCTCCTCCACACTACCAAGTATCCTGCCATTTACTTTGTACTGTGCCTTGGAGTTTGTCCTTCTAAAGTGTACCACCTCACACTTCTCTGGGTTGAACTCCATCTGCCACTTCTCAGCCCACTTCTGCATCCTATCAATGTCTCTCTGCAATCTTCAACAATCTTCTACACTATCTACAACACAACCAACCTTTGTATCATCTGCAAACTTGCCAACCCACCCTTCTACCCCAACATCCAAGTCGTTAATAAAAATCACGAAAAGTAGAGGTCCCAGAACAGATCCTTGTGGGACACCACTAGTCACAATCCTCCAATCTGAATGTACTCCCTACACCATGACCCTCTGCCTTCTGCAGGCAAACCAATTCTGAATTGACCTGGCCAAACTTCCCTGGATCCCACGCCTTCTGACTTTCTGAATAAGTCTACCGTGTGGAACGTTGCCAAATGCTCTACTAAAATCCATATAGATCACATCCACTGCACTACCCTCATCTATATGCCTGGTCACCTCCTCAAAGAATTCTATTAGGCTTGTTAGACACGATCTGCCCTTCACAAAGCCATGCTGACTGTCCCTGATCAGACCATGATTCTCTAAATGCCCAGAGATCCTATCTCTAAGAATCTTTTCCAATAGCTTTCCCACCACAGACGTAAGGTTCGCTGGTCTATAATTACCCGGACTATCCCTGCTAACTTTTTTGAACAAGGGGACAACATTCACCTCCCTCCAATCTTCCGGTACCATTATCGTGGACAATGAGGACACAAAGATCCTAGCCAGAAGCTCAGCAATCTCTTCCCTCGCCTCATAAAGCAGCCTGGGGAATATTCCATCAGGCCCCGGGGACTTATCCATCCTAATGTATTTTAACAACTCCAACACCTCCTCTCCCTTAATATCAACATGCTCCAGAACATCAACCTCACTCATATTGTCCTCACCATCATCAAGTTCTCTCTCATTGGTGAATACCGAAGAGAAGTATTCCTTGAGGACCTTGCTCACTTCCACAGCCTCCAGGCACATCTTCCCACCTTTATCTCTAATCAGTCCTCCCTTCACTCCTGTCATCCTTTTGTTCTTCACATAACTGAAGAATGTCTTGGGGTTTTCCTTTACCCTTCTCGCCAAGGCCTTCTCATGCCCCCTTCTTGCTCTTCTCAGCCCCTTGTTAAGCTCCTTTCTTGCTTCCCTATATTCCTCAATAGACCCATCGGATCCTTGCTTCCTAAACCTCATGTATGCTGCCTTCTTCCACCTGACTAGATTTTCCACCTCACTTGTCACCCATGGTTCCTTCACCCTACCATTCTTTATCTTCCTCACCGGGACAAATTTATCCCTAACATCCTGCAAGAGATCTCTAAACATCGACCACATATCCATGGTACATTTCCCTGTAAAAACATCATCCCAATTCACATCCCCAAGTTCTAGCCGTATAGCCTCATAATTTTCCCTTCCCCACTTAAAAATTTTCCTGTCCTCTCTGATTCTATCCTTTTCCATGATAATGCTAAAGGCCAGGGAGCGGTGGTCACTGTCCCCCAGATGCTCACCCACTGAGATCTGTGACCTGACCTGGTTCATTACCTAGTACTAGATCTAGTTCTTTGGTCTTATGGACTTTGAGTGTAAGGTTGTTGCTGTGACACCACTCAACCAGCTGATATATCTCACTTCTTTACACCCTCTCATCACCATCTAAAAGTTATGACTGAATTCTAAGCTGTATTGAAAAAAAACTTTACACTGTAAGGTAGCTTTACAACAAAATAGAGTGTGTTTTAATTTATTCATTTGCTGGGATTTATTGTCCACCCCAGATTGATTTTGAAGTCAGGAGGCAATTAAGAGTCGACCACATTGGTGGGCCTGGAAATTGCAATTAGGCCAAACTGGTTAGGGATGAAAGATTTCCTTCCCTGAGGGCATTGTTTAAATCAGATTGTTTTTTCCAAATGATCCAGTAGTTCCAAGGTTATTAGTGATACTGGCCTTTCGTATTTCCGGTTATTTAATTATTTGAATTTAAATGTCCCAATTATCACAGTGGGGCTTGGATTCATGTCATAAGATGAACTTTCCATAATCATTCATACCATGAGTAACGGCTTGAGGAAGTGGTTGCTTTGTAACTATTGACGATAAGGGATGGCATGGTAGTGCAGTGGTTACCACAACGGTTTACAGTACAGGCGACCCAGGTTCAATTCCCACCGCTGCCTGTAAGGAGTTTATACATGAAGATGCACCAATTGATTGATCATTGTAAATTGATTAAATCAGTGGAAAGAAGGGCGGGAAGAGTCTGTGCTGTATTTCAATAACTAATCGAATGATATGGATATGTTATAATTGTTACATGGGTTTGTGCATTTCATTCATTCATCCGTTTGGCATGGGCGATCATGCCTCTCCATCCATCACGGTTCCTAGCCCTCCGAATTGTAGTTGTTGCCTCCCTTGTTTCTAACCATGATGTTATTCCATCTATCATTTTCATTCTCTGTCTGCATCTGCTTCTTTTACCTTCCTGCCTTCCAGTTGTAACTAAGTGTTCTGACATCTCTCTTCGCATGATGTGTCCAAAGAATTTTGATTGCTGTTTCTGATTTTTTTTTAAGTAATGTACGTTTTGTTTTCGTTCTCTGTAGAATTTCTTCGTTGGTTATCCTGTCCGTATATGATATGCATAGCATTCTCCTGAGGATCCACATCTCTGCTGCATTGATTCTTTTTTCCAGTGCATTTGTGATGGTCCATGACTCGCAGCCATACATCAATATAGGAAGAATGTAGCAGCTGAGAGTTCTAAGGCGGATGTCAATTGCTATTTTCTTGTTTGTTAGGATGTTTCTCATTTCTGTAAGTGCTGTTCTTGCCATTGCTATCCTTGCTTTTATGTCTGTTTCACATTTGCCATCAGATGTTACCCATAATCAAAGGTATTTGAGGTTGTGAACTTGTTTCAGGATTTCATTTCCCAATACGATCCTACAGTTTGGGATACAGTTTGTGCATTTACATGGGGTTAAATATACTTTATACTTTATTGTTGCCAAACAATTGATACTAGAACGTACAATATAGGGACCTGAGGAAGTCAGCTCCATTCCAATAATCCAGATACCTGTTGTTGTGGGGGTGCAGGTGGGGGAGGGAAGGCAGGCAGTTCGCTTGCTCCTCAGACTGTCATGGTCCCGACCATTAATTCCCCATATTCTCCTAATTCCCTTTGATTGCAGCACACCTGATTCCCATCTAGACCTGCAGCATAAATATCCCAGCTTTGCATCCACTCATCGCCAGATCGTTGTTTCAGCCAGTGTGGTAATTCACGTTCCCGGCCGCCTAGGATTGTGTATTCTAAGTTTTTCTTCAGTACCGAGGTTTACCTGTGTAACTCTGTCTCTCTGTGTCAAGATAAGTATTGCTTGCCATTTGCCTTTCCATTTAATGCTCCATGTCAAGATAAGTGTTGCTTGCCGCCTGTCTCCTGTTTGCCGTTCAGCTCCAGCAGCGCCCTGTGTCAAGATAAGTTTTGCCTGCCTCCTGCTTTTCCGTTCCCCCTCCTGTTTGCCGTTCAGCTCCCGCCATGCTGACGCCCTCATCTGCATCCTAACTCTATCTCCATGCCAGTGTCCTGCGTTTGGGTTCGCCTGTTCTGTGCAACACAGACCGTTGTACTTAGTCTATGATTTAACTCTTTATTATGTTCCACTTATGTTATGGGATTTTCAAAGCCTAAAGAGTCCATTAGTGACATCAAAGAACTAGGATACCTCTATGAAGAACTATCTCCTCCCCCCACCTTTCAAATCTACTCCTCAGCTTTTTTTCTCCAGTCCTGCTGAAGGGTTTTGGCACAAAATGTTGACTGTTTACTCTTTTCCATAGATGCTGCCTGGCTTGCTGAGTTCCTCCGGCATTTTGTGTGTGTTGCTTGGAGTTCCAGCATCTGCAGATTTTCTCTTGTTTATGTCTACGGAGAAGATGTTGCCTTCATAGCCATTCTTGTATGCTGGGAAGGTGGAGGGTTTCTCTTAGTCGTCATCGTCAGATCCTATTTATAACAGATCCTGGCCTGTGATTGGCAAAACCCCCATCTCACCTTGCTGGAGATAGAAATGAGACCAGGTTGGTCTTGTGGCTGGCTCTTTAAAGCACCTGCCCTGTCCAAGTGGAGCCAAGTTTGTCAGACAGGGCACCAGCTGAAACCAAGAATCACCCACTGGAGTGCAGGCACAAAGAAGGAGGTGTGTGAAAACTATATGTAATTGAAAGGAAGCATTGTAGATACATTCTAACTATAGCTTGTCAACATGCTGGGGAACTTGCCCCTTCTTCTGAAACTCCATCGGCATCCTGATGCATAACCTGCTTCAAGCTGCATATAGGCCACGGTGTCACAAAAGCCAAATTTACTAAGAAGATGGAATTGTGATATGCAAACACTTTGAATTCTCTGGTGTTAGGTTGTACTCTGGAGCTGGGGTATATAGCAGATATGTACTTCACCAGCAACCAGTATTTAGACATGAGCATGGATTGTAGATTAAATTTCAAATGCAGCTCTGAACAATAGTTTTTCTGGAGCTGTGGACTGGAGTTGATTGCAAACTGGACAATGCTCATTAACATTCATTTTGGGTGACTGGAGTGTTGGTGTGAAGAAGGTGTGTGAAAACTATATGTAATTCAAAGGAAGCATTGTAGTACATTGTAACTATAGAATTGTCCGGCTGTTACCTCTGATCTGTAGCATATAAAAATGTAATCTAATATTGAGTTGGAAGGCCTCTTCCTCCAAGAATGTCTCAATAAAGCACTTCTATATCCACTAGCCTCAATGTTTCTCCAGTGACTTTGTTTTCATTACAACATCTGGCATGGTGTTATGAATAGATGAACATTGGTTCCAACACTGATTGTAGCATTTGTCTGCTTGCTGCTGTTCTAGTTCATCTTGTAATGATAAAGTGAGCAAGAGCTCTCAATACAATAATTAACACTGTTATATCATTTATAGCACAGCAGAATGCCCAAGGCACTGTATTGGAGTATTAGCAAACAAAACTGGGTATAAAATTACATCAGAAGACATTAAAGGAAGACAAATCCTTGATTAGAGGCAAATTTAAAGGCAATGAGAACTGAAAAAGCAGAGTTGTTTAAGGAGAGAAGTCCAGAGCTTAGATCCCAGGCAACTGAAGGCACTGCCTTTAATGTCAGAGATATTAAATTGAGGATGATGTCTGTATTAGAGGGATGCAATATTTTTCCAAAAGTGTTGCTTCCTCGGGAATTTTTTATTTGTTTATGATAGATCGCATGAAGCTGAACACAAATATAATTTCAGACCACTTGAATCACATGGGAATTTAGAGAAACGAGAAATCAACTTTTATTGAATGTGATGTGTTTAATTGCATAACGGTGCTGATGCTTTGCAATAGTTCAACTAAGCTAAAAAGGCTTTGTTGATGATTTTCATTTATACTCAATGCCTGAGGCTTCATCCTTAAGTGTCCAACAATAATCAGTCAACATTGATGGATTCTAGTTGCCCAGATACCATTTCTCCATGGCCGCAATGTCTTGGTGAAACCTTTCACCATGCTTGTCACTGACAGTGACAAGATTTTCAGGGAAGCAGACTAAATAGGGATGCAAAAAATGAATCTTTAGTGACATGTTGTCACTAAACATGCTTGAAGGATGTTGTCAACCAGCTGCATGTAGCTTAGTGCTCTGTCGTTGGCAAGAAAATTTGCAACAACATCCTTGAACGCCTTCCATGCGATTTTCTCCAGTCCCACCAGAAGTTCTTTAAATTGCCTGCCATTGATGACCTGTTTGATTTGTGGACCAACAAAAATGCCTTCCTTAATCTTAGTGTACGGGGTCTTTCTTTTGTTCCATTTAAAATGGCGATTTTGTTATGTTAATCTGGGGAATGCGGCTTTGTTGTGTTTTAACGCTGCAGAGAGTTTGCGCTAACAGTTTGTTTTACTTTAAAATAATGATAACAAGGTTCTATTAGCCAATGGGTGGTTATGTATCGTTTTGTTTTCGGATGCCATGCTGTATGATATAACTGTGGACTGGGTTTTGGCGGGGAGTCGGAGGAGAGACGAGGAGGACGGCGGACGTGCGGAGAGGCTCCGGTCGATCACTCAGTGTGGTCCCGAGCCGTGAGTCGACGGAATTCGGGTGGTCGTCTGACGTCGAATTGAGCTCCAACGGTAGCGCGCGAAGAACTTGGACTTTGATAAGTGTTGGCGCCTTTTTTTTCCATTACTTTCCTCTCTGTATCAAATGCATATTAATGTCATAGAACTAGTAATATCTATAAAGTGTATTTGTTAAAATTTACTGGGTGTGCTGGCTGATGATTGATGTTTGTGATTGATTCGGGCGGTGACTGACCCTGAGGGGAGTGTTGAAGCAGGTGCTGGGCGGGATTTCCCCTAGACATACACGAGCCAATATAACGGAACGTTACATTAGCATCAGTTATTCTGACTTGAATTATGAATTGAAATAACAAACATAGGCGATCAAAAAAAAAATGGTGTGTGACAGGGAAATTTCATGATGTTTTTCGTCATCAGCAAACCAAGATCCATAAGACACACCCAAAAGTATTCAGGAAGCAAAATCTTTGTTGTCCAGTATACTTTGAAAGTGAGAACCAAAGTTGAGGGAGATTTATGATTGAATGACTTTAAATTGAGGTTTTGCTTAATCAGAAAAGCATGGATACTGACATCAGATGTACATGATTTGTGGCTGACAATTTTAACAAGAAACTCATTTCGTACAGGAGTATATGCATGCTGAATGCAGGGTATGATAAGAGACTATTCTGATGATTTTGAGCTATGGCTGTCATTCTTTTGCTTAATATGGAACATTAAGGTTTTAGATTAGATTAGATTAAGAGAACACTCAGTCCTCTTTTATTGTCATTTAGAAATGCATACATGCATTAAGAAATGATACAATATTTCCCTGGAGTGATATCACAGAAAACAAGTTAAACCAAGGACTAACACTGACAGAACCACATAATTATAACATATAGTTACAGCAGTGCAAAGCAATACCATAATTTGATGAAGAACAAACCATGGGCATGGTAAATAAAGTCTCAAAAGTCCCCGAGTCGATCGACTCCCGAGTCCCCGATAGCAGGCGGCAAAAGGGAGAAACTCCCTGCCATAAACCTCCAGGCACCGTCAACTTGCCGATGCCTTGGAAGCAGCCGACCACAGCTGACACTGAGTCCATCCGTCCGAAAACTTTGAACCTCCGACCAGCCCCTCCGATACAGCCTCCCAAGCGCCATCCTCTGCCGAGCGCCTTCGACCTCGTCCCGGCTGCTGAAACAAGTAAAGCCGAGGATTCGGGGCCTTCTGCGCCAGAGATTCCGGTTACCACACAGTAGCAGCGGCAGCGAAGCGGGCATTTCAGAAATTTGCCTGATGTTCCTCCGTACTCTCACGTCCGTCTCCATCAAATCAGAATTGTGCACGTTCCCCTACTTGACAGATAACAGATATTCATCACCGGAGAGGCTGCGCGTGCTGCCGTTGCACTGCCATCTTCTCCTCCTTACGGGAGGATTTTCAATCAGGTTTTGTGGTCAGGTAAACCAAAAAATGTGAAAACAGAACATTTTGGTTCAATTGTATATACGGCAGAAAAGGAGCCTTTATTTTCAATTGTCCTCTGCAACCGTTGGGAACTTGACAAATATTTTTCTAGTAACTTTCTGTAAAGTAAAGGTTGCTGGTCCTTTGTTTGGTTGTGCCTGATATATTTCAGAACCTCTGAAGTCTGAGTGATACTCTGTCGTGGTACTGAAAGGTCATAAATTCAGAAGGAAAATAAAATCACATCCCTCTTGGTATTCAGTGTGAGCACCAAGCATTCTCAAGAAGCCCTTGTTAGCCTGTTGTGAAGTCCACATCCATTCAATGTATTTCAAGTCATTTAATTTGCACTCTAAAGACCCGATTAAGTCTCTTTTATATTAAAGTTAAAGAGTTCCTAGCACTGCACGGTGTTGCTAACACTAGTGCAATGGCCTCTATTTATCCCCACTTTACCTTTCTGAGCGCTACATTTTGAAAGAGTGTTCATAGATTTCCAGATTAAAATCAGCCTATTGGGGCAAATTTAGCTTGGTTGTACTAAAGAAAGCAACCAGCTTCAGTCTTCTTGGCTTCTATTCCCAAACCATTTCTGACTGAACATTTTAACCACTGCTTTACTTTGCCTCCCTGTATCTCTGGGAACCCATCTCGTTGGCCTACAGGGCCTTCAATATTTGCAATTCATTTGCCTCAGCAGTGCCTTTCAATTTTTCCTTCCCTTCTGTCTCTGACATTATATCCCCTGAACGGAGTCTGAGGCTTTCACTGGTCAGAGTCGACCATGGATATTGCATCCTAGCTGTCTAGATATGCAAGCCTGGGCAGTACGATATGGAGAGCAAGCTGTTGCCCGTGTAGCAGGCTCCCCCTCTCCATGCATCTGATGAACCCAAAGGAACGGCAGAGACCCATACAGTTTGGTACCAGCAGCGTCGCAGGAGCTGCCAGTCAGCGATGAACACAATATAAGGGATCTGAGGGATTCCAGTTCCGGATTTTTCCCCTGGGGTTTACTCCCGAAACCTTCCCCAGAGGTTTGAGATCAGAGTTTTCCTTCTCCTAGATGAGCTGCCAACCACGGCTGACGAGCCCCCTCTGCCCGAAGCGACTGGTTTTAAGGCACCAGTAACCTGCCTTTGCCCCTTCTCCTGTCTGTAGAAATGGTTCCATCGGGCTTAGTAGCTAAGCCACACGTGAAGGCCAGGAACTGGACGTGCTTGTCAGAGGCTATTTGAGGTGCACGCTATTGGGAGCATTTTAATAGGTAGCGGGAGCTTGTCCTTGTTACCATCCCCAGCTATAACAACCTTAAGATATGCCATCGTATTTCTGAATGGCCGATGAATCCATATACGCTACCTCACAAATTTTCCCTCTCTTTTTTGCACTGCTTAATTATATATTCCTCATTGTAATTTATAATTCCTTTGCAACACACACAAAATGCTGGAGGAACTCAGCAGGTCAGGCAGCGTCTATGGAAATGAATAAACAGTCGACGTTCCAGGCCGAGACCCTTCTTTAGGACTGGAAAGGAAGGGGGAAGAAGCTAGAATAAAAAAGTGAGGGTGGTGGGTGGGGAAAGAAGATAGCTGGAAGGTGATAGGTGAAGTCAGGTGGGTGGGAAAGGTAAAGGGCTGGAGAGGAAGGAATCTGATAGCAGAGGAGAGTGGACCAAAGGAGAAGGAGGAGGGGACCCAGGGCGAGGTAATAGGCAGGTAAGAAGAAGTAGGAGGCCAGAGTAGGGAACAGAAGAAGAGGGGAAAGGAGGGAAGGTTTTTTTTTAACTGGAAGGAGAAATCGATATTCATGCCAGTAGGCATTTATGGAATTTTAACAATGGTATTTCACAAAACTGTTTGTTTATTATGTATTGCATTGGACTACTGCCACAAAACAACATATCAAAAAATTTCACAACATAGGCCCATGATATCAATCCTGATTATGATTCTGAAAATTAATAAATTGGTATCAAAGAATTTAAGACAATTTTGTCTTCTACCAGCGACTTATAGCAAAGTCAGAGAGCTGCAACAAAGTCTGAAGTCTGTGGAGGGACAAAAGTAATCTTAGTGACAATTCAAAATGACAAGAGAAGGGAAGACTTTCTAGTGTAGGAGCTCATTCAGACCATAAGGAACTGATGTTCACAGCACCCTTGCTATAAACTATAACAGCAACAAGCAGAAATATTTTCAAGTACAGATTTTGATTAACAACCACTGCATAGAGATGCAAATTGATTCTGCTAGACTGGTCAATGGGCTGGATGGTGGTGTAGTGACATCAGCACCGGACTTCAAGGCAGATGATCATGAGTTCAAAACCCAGACGGGTCCGAACCTGGGCAGCAACAGTATCTGCGTGGAAGAAAGGCCTGATAATCTACTTGCCATGAGGTCTCAAAGAGTCGGGGACTACTAAACAACAAAGTTTGTTCAATGATACATCAAGGTGCTTATTGTAGTAAGTTCGTTCAGATTCATTGCTAGGAATTGCCATCTTAGGTTCAATTAAACGCCCATTTCACATTAATTGCACACTAATCAAATTTTATTCTCATTGCCCCCCCCTCAGATTCCACCACTCACCCACATTTGAAACCCTACTGTAGCCTGCCTTCATAGATAACTGGGACGGCACGTTAGCGTAGTGGTTAGCACAACGGTTTACAGTACAGGCGATCCGGGTTCAATTCCCGCCGCTGCCTGTAAGGAGTTTGTACGTTTTCCTCCAGGTGCTCTGGTTTCCTTCCACAGTCCAAAGGTGTACCGGTTGGTAGGTTAAATGGTGATTTGTAACCTGTCCCGTGATCCGCATAGCATGAAATTGGGGGATTGCTAAGTGGTGAGCCTTGCAAGGCTGGAAAACCTCCTCCACATTGTATCATAGAAACATAGAAAACGTAGAGCACAATACAGGCCCTTCGGCCCACGAAGTTGTGCCGAACATGTCTCTACCTTAGAAATTACAAGTGTTACCCATAGCCCTCTATTTTTCTAAGCTCAATTTACCTATCCAAAAGTCTCTTAAAAGACCCTATCATATCCGCCTCCACCACCCTTGCTGACAGCCTATTCCACACACTCACCACTCTCTGTGTAAAAAACTTACCCCGACATCTCCTCTGTACCTACTGCCAAGCACTTTAAACCTGTGCCCTCTTGTGGCAGCCATTTCAGCCCAGGGAAAAAGCCTCTGACTATCCACATGATCAATGCCTCTCATCATCTTATACACCTCTATCAGGTCACCTCTTATCCTCCATCACTCCAAGGAGAAAACGCCGAGTTCACTAAAACTGTTTTCATAGGCATTCTCCCCAATCCAGGCAACATTCTTGTAAATCTTCTCTGCACCCTTTCTATGGTTTCCACATCCTTCCTTTAGTGAGGCGACCAGAACTAAGCACAGTACTCCAAGTGGGGTCTGACCAGGGTCCTATACAGCTGCAACATTACCTCTCAGCTCTTAAACTCAATCCCATGGTTGATGAAGGCCAATGCTCCGTATGCCTTCTTAACCACAGAGTCAACCCGCGCAGCAGCTTTGAGCGTCCTATGGACTCGGACCCCAAGATCCCTCTGATCCTCCACACTGCCAAGAGTCTTACCATTAATACTATGTCCCAATTTTTAAATAAATAAACAATGGGGTGCACCATGCAGTGGAATAACGAGTACAGCCAGTGCAATAATAAAGACTCATGTTAATGGGCAAGGACTGGCTGAGATAGTTCAAGTTGGGATGAAAGCACTGGTGGTTCAAAGTTTTGATGGTGGGGTGGAGATACATCTCTACCAAAGGAGCCGTGAGGAGCTCTTTTTCTCTGCTAGCCTGTAGGTCATCCCTGTAGCAAGGTGTTGGACCTGCTTAGCAACCCCCCTCCACCAAATGAGGGTCACATGAAGCCACTGGAGCAGGTGGTGGATGACCGCAAGTCACCACTGATGCCAGGCAGACAGTCTCCGAAGAGCATTGATAATGGCTGGGTGGTCACCCGTCTTGTAAAGACGCTGCCCAGAAAAAGGCAACGACAACCCACTTCTGTAGAAGAATTTGCCACAAACAATCATGGTCAGAGGCCATGATTGCCCATGTCATACGACAGGCACATAATGATGATGTCACATGACATGTCGCATAATGATGATGATGAGTGCCAAGTCACACCATGATTACTGCTCTGTTATGATATGTTTGAAGGCAGCCACACTGGTATAACAGGATACGATGTGCTCAATCTCATAAAACCAGTGCGAAGCCAGCCTGTTGCAGTCTCAAGTTGGTCCATTGTGCTCTAAGGTGTAAATCTGAGAAGGAACTGAAGAGTTATGATAAAATGCGCTTGTGAAAATGAGACAGAATGAGTAGGCTTGCCTGAAGCAGAGAATAAATGTGTCTGTATTAGGATGACAAGGTTAAACCAAGTCAGGGATCAGATGATGAACATTATCAGCTACTCATTTCATAACACTTGCACGTGGAGTTTCAGCGTCACAAAGGGTCACAATGTTGTACACCTTCCATGTCTGGGCGAAGTTGAATGTTCACAAATTAGTTTGGCAATTGTGATACAAAAATAGCATTATTATATTTGATGTTACCCAAACGGGTTACGTGTTCACCCAAGAGTGTTTGGGTTTTGGTGGATAAAATTTTGCAAGGAGTACGTTGCTGGCTGCAGAACAAAAATGATCTGTTGATTGCCAAGAACACGAAATGGAAAGAAGAAATCTGATTTTGGCAGAAATATTCACAAGTTTAAATGAACCAATGCGAATAAACTTACTTGTTATAATATGGTAGGTGGCCACCCATCCCGTCAAATCCTTGCCAGCTCCTGTCAGTTTCCTCACGAGCAAGAGAGAATCTACAGACGCTGGAAATCCAAGCAACACACACACAAAATGCTGGAGGAACTCAGCAGACCAGGCAGGATCTCTGGAAAGGAGTACAGTCGACATTTCGAGATGAGACCCTTTGTCAGTCCTGATGAAGAGGCACCCACCAAACATATATCACACACAACACGTGTCAAAATATTACCATCAATATTTTGTACATGAAACAGTAAACAGCTGGCTGTCCTAGTGACAAGGCCTTGGTGGTGGCAGGGCATTCATTAGTCTCACAGACTGACAGAAGAAGCTGACAGTCCTAGCCCTGATGCCCCTGTGCCTCCTTCCTGATGGTAGTGGGTCTAAGGACTTGTGGGATGGTTGGGAGGGATCCTCAGCAATGCCTTGGGCCCTTTGTCTACAGTGCTCCAGGTAAATGTCACAAGTAGGGGTTGGCGACTTTGGGCAGATTTTACTATCCCCTGCAGGGTCTCGTGGTCCACACCACACAATGATGCAGCCAGACAGGACACTCGATGGTGCTCCTGTAGAAAGTTGTTAGAATGGGGACGGGGAGCCTTACACAACTCAGTCTCCTCAGGAAGTGTAGATACTGCTCTTACTTCTTGACTAATGAGGAGGTGTTATGGGTCCAGGTTAGATCGCCCGTTGTTGAACTTTGATGTGCAATGGAGAATGGTTGACCTGAACCTTCGTGAAGTTCACAATCATTTTTTTTTGTCTTGTCCGTGTTGAGATTCGGATTGCTGGACTCGCGCCATTTGACAAGCCGCTCTGCCCCTCTCTGGATGCCGACTCGTCATTGTTGCTGATGAGGCCGACCACTGTGGTATCATCAGTGGACTTGATGACGCGACTTAAGCTGCGTCTGGCAGCGCAGTCGCCAGTCAGCAGCGGACTGAGCACCAGTACTCAGTGTGATGGAGCTTGAGATGTTTCTGCCAACTTGGACTGACTAGGGTCCTTCCATCAAGAAGTCCAAGATCCAGTTACAGAGAGGGGTGTAGAGTCCCAACAAGGATGGTCTACCAACTAGCCTCTGAGGGATGACCATGTTAAATGCCAAGCTGAAGTCAACGAACAACATTTTGGCTTGTGAGGCATCGTTTTCTAGGTGGGGCAGGATGGGGTAGAGGGCTAAGGGTGTGGCATCATCAGTGGACCCACCAGCTTCTGAGGGATGATCGTGTTAAATGCCAAGCTGAAGTCAACGAACGCCATCTTGGCAAATGAGGCATTGTTTTCTAGGTGGGACAGGACAGAGTGGAGGGCTAATGCTGTGGCTTCATCAGTGCACTGGATTGAGTGGTAGGTGAACTGGAAAGGGTCTAAAGTAGCTGGAAGGTGGGATCCTATATGATCTATTATCAGCTGCTCAAAGCACTTCATGATTGTTGAAGTGAGTACCACCGGTAGGTAATTGTTCAGGCCAGTTGCCATCGCTCTCTTGGGCACCGGAATGGTGGTGGTTGCCTTGAAGCCTACAAAGACAGTGGTCTGGTTCAAAGAGTTATTAAAAATGTCCATTAAGATCTGTTAGGTGAGACACACAATCCCTTAGCACCTGACTAGCTATGTTGCCTGGCCCTGCAGGTTTGCACGGGCTTACCCCATCTATAGCCTTCTTCACCTCGACTGCGGTCAGACAGGGTGCCTGTTCCTCAGAGTGAGAGGGGGCTTTCTTTGCTGTTGCATCAATATGTCAAATCACGCATTGAAAGCGTTTGGCCCATTGGGAAGTGGGGCGTCGCTGTTGGTGCACGGAGCGGACTTGTAATCGGTTATGATTTGTACACCTTGCCATGTGCATCGCGTGCCCTGGAGACTCAAAGGCGTAAATGAATTTTCTGAGCGTACTCACACTTTGCCTTCCTGGTGGCTCAGAAAAGCACTGCTCTTGCTGGCCTCAGAGTCGACCTGTCCCCCCGATCTGAACAGTGTTCCAATCCCTAAGCAGTGCACAAATTTCTGCAGTCAGCGTGGCTTCTCATTTGCCCTGGCAGTGTAGTATTTAATCACGGTAATGTCCTCAATGCATTTTCCTATGTGGTCGCACACTGATCCCCGATATTGATCAACGTTGACATGATGATTGCAGGTAGCTGCTCCAGTCCGTGCTTTTGAAGTAATCCTGGTGCACTGAAGTGGTACCTTCTGGCCAGGGCAACATACACAAATGCTGCCCGAACTCAGCAGGCCAGGCAACATCTACGGAAAAGAGTAAACAGTCGACGTTTTGGGCCGAGACCCTTCATCATTCCCTGATATCGAATTTGACCATTTGACCCATGTACTTCCTAGAAAGTTAAGTTTGCAGAAATTGAAGTAGGGTAAATAGAAGTTTGAACAACCAAAAGATAATTGTTTGACACAGAACATGCTGGAAATGTTCAGCATTATCTGTGGAAAGAAACAGAGTTTATGTTTCAGATTCAAGGACTACTTGTCACAGCTGACAGAGCAATTTAGTTTTAAATTACGGAGAAGGTGTGTTAGGTTGTTTTTGGGGTTAGAACATATAGCAAATAACTTCAGCAACTAACTTCAGCCACCAAACTTCAGATCTGAATATGGATTGTATATTAAATTTAAAATGTAGCTTTGGACAATGGGTTCCTGCAGCAGTTAATTGAAAAACCAGACCATGTTTATTAACATTGGAGTGTGGATGTGAAGAAGGAGGTGTGAAAGTTATATTTAAGCATTGTAAATATAGAATTATCCTTTAATCTTTAGCATATAAAATGTCATGTAATGTTAGGTCGAGCAGGCCTCTGAAGGGGACTCAATATGATGCCTGATGTGGCTTATTTTGGCGAATAAGGAGACTGCCTCATATCTACCAGCCTTGTCTCTGTACATGCTTTAACAGTGTGAATGGAGCAGAAATTGGACGAAGTGTGGTGGGGAGATTGTATGGTGAAAAGTTGCTGATGAAGCCGTCGTGTTGAGGGATTATTATCACAGTTAGAGAGAGTTAATCTGGATTAACACGATTACTGAAAAGAAATCAGGAGAATACAAACACAGCTGCTTGACTAGATTTATAATTATTAATTTAAAAGAGAAAGTCAGGTCTAATTATGTGAACTATATATATTGATGTTACCGGTATCTCACTGTTGTAATTATAAAAAAGCATATTAACAACATAAAGTCTAGAGATTTCTGCAAATCTGTAGCTGTGTTAGCAAAATGGTTTAATTTGTTGATTTAAAAAAAAAGTATTTATATGTATCTGTACACAGTAATCATGAACATGACCTAGGGATTGTATTTATGGTGGACCTAGGGATTGTATTTATGATGGACTCGGGGATTGTATTTATGATGGACCCAGGGATTGTATTTATGATGGACTCGGGGATTGTATTTATGATGGACCCAGGGATTGTATTTATGATGGACTCGGGGATTGTATTTATGATGGACCCAGGGATTGTATTTATGATGGACTCGGGGATTGTATTTATGATGGACCCAGGGATTGTATTTATGATGGACTCGGGGATTGTATTTATGATGGACCCAGGGATTGTATTTATGATGGACCCAGGGATTGTATTTATGATGGACCCATGGACTGTATTTGTGATGGACCCAGGGACTGTATTTATGGTGGACCCGGGGACTGTATTTATGAGGGACCCAGGGACAGTATTTATGAGGGACCATGGACTGTATTTATGATGGACCCAGGGGTTGTATTTATGGTGTTCACTTTTGAACAGGATATACCTCCCCCAGAAGAGATCCTGATGATCGAAGAATCTGATGCTCTGCCCACTCCCTACACCAGCTCTCAGTCATGCATTTATCTGCCAAATCATCCTGTTTCTACCTTCACTGGTGCGTGGTATAGACAGTAATCCAGAAATTACTACCCGGGAGGTCCTGCTTCTCAGCTTTCTAAATTCTCTTTTCAGGACCTCTTTGCTTTTCCTTCCTATGTCATTGGTACCAATATATACCAAGACATATGGCTGCTCCCCCTCCCTCTTCAAAATGCTGTGGATGTGATCCGAGACGTCCCTGACCCTGGCACCCGGGAGGCAACATACCATCTGGGTGTCCTATTCACACCCACAATAGTCTGTTCCCCTGACTATTGAGTCCCCTATCACTACTGCTCCCCCTTCTCCCTCTGTCCCTCCTGCCACGGACCCATTGCTCAGTGCCAGTAACCGGGTCTCCGTAGCATCCCCTGGGTGGTCATCCCCCACAACAGTATCCAAAGCGGTATACTTATTATTGAGAGGAATGGCCACAGGGTTGCTCTGCGCCAACTACCTGTTCACATTTCCTTTTTTCCTGACAGTCACACAACAGCTCACCTCCTGCAGCTTAAGGGTGACCACTCCCCTGTAACTCTGATCGATTATCTCCGCCCTCTCCTGTGCAAGCCGAGGGCACACAAGGCTTTGACTCAAGACATTACTACTAAATAATGAAAATGATTAATGGACTGAAGCATGGCCAGTGAAAGTCCTACGTGATGGCATTTTAATCTAAAACTTAAAAAGATAGATAGATGTTTATACATCACAGATGCATTACAGGACACTTTGAACAAAATCTCCAATGCGACAGTTTCTTCTGTGCCACATCTGCTATTGACTAGTTGGCAAAAAACAATTAAAGAGAGCTGATAGAAAAACTCATGGTCTGGATCATTGTGTTCCTCCTGAGTAAAAGTGATTGCATGAAGTGAAAATGGTCAAACAGAGAAGTGCAGCAAAGTAAGAAGAAAATATTAAAAGATCTATGTTCAAAGTACATTTATTAACAACGCACGTATACATTATACAAACTTGAGATTGATCTCCTTACAGGCAGCCACAAAGCGAAGAAACCCAATAGAACCCATTAAAAATAAGGCAGTCAGACACCCAGTATGCAGGGAGAAGAAAATCAAATCATGCAAACAATGAAAGTAAGCAAACAGCGTTCAGAACTGAAGTTCATGAAAGACATGAAGCCGGTTATCGCCAGAGCAGACTGAAACCTCAGTTTCATGCTGAGTAAACGTCGCAAGACCACAGGCATGAAGCCAGGCATCGTGCAGTGTGGTCAATGTGAATGAGCGAAATAAATTGATTTAAGACACAAGCTGGAATGGACAGAACATTAACTGAACAATGTTTAGTCACCAAGGCGAAAACCATCTATAAGTATCTGACTTGTGTGTCAGAGTTTTGTACAAGATATGCCAACAACTTGTAAGTGCAGGTCTTAAAATGCCCCCAAGATGCCTTACAGAGGAACTGACAGAAACTAAATTGGGTTTGACAATACAAAATGGGGACAGGAGACCAAACGTTTTTAGGAGGCAAGTTTTTAGAAGATTTAGTTGGAGAGTTTTGGAGAAGAAATTCCAGAGCTTAAATGGAGACTGCTACGAATAGTCAGATGGTGAAAATAAGGATGGACAGATGGGTGGAAACAAGTGCAGAGAGTACAGAAGGTTAAAATGCTGGATGGGGTAATAGAGGTGTAAAGGAAGCAAGACAGCGAGGGATTAGAAAACCTGGACAGAATCTTTAAAATTGGAATGCAGCTTAGAGAACACAAAACTAATTTTCCATTGAAAAAAATGTTTATTAGATAGCCACCTGGAGTTTACTGTGATAAACTGTTTATTCCCGTCCATTAATAAAGTATGCACTATATGGGCTATATTGCACTGCAGGTTTAGCTTGAAAACAAAGTGTTTGTATTTAAGCTTCAAGGTTCAAGGTACATTTATTATCAAAGTATGTATGCAGTATACAACTCTGAGATTTGTCTTCTCTAGACAGTCACAAAACAACAAAAACCATGGAAGCAAACATCAACAACCTCCACCCCATGGGCAAAAACAAAATCACACAAATGGCAACAAGAACATCAAACCCCCCCCCATGTGCAAAAACACCTTGTGCAAATGGTAACAAGAACATCAAACCCCCCCATCCGCTCGCAAAAAACAAATTGCACAAACGTCAGCAAGGCCATCAAACGCCAAATCCTCCTCGCGCAAAAGATCAAACCAATCTTGCAACAGCAACAAAAACATCAAACCCCAAACCCCCCCCACAAAAAAATAGACAAATTGCACAGATGTCAACAAGAAAGAACCGCAAAAACACAGAATGTAAAAACACAAAACGGAAAGAGTCCAAGTGAGCTACAGTCCAATCCATAAATCGCAGATCCAGAACCTTAGTACCATCCTCCGACAGCACTGAGGGAGAGAGAGACCATTTGGACACAGGGTCCTTCCCTCGGGGGTAGCGAGTGAGAGAGCATCGCACGCAGACACCTTCCTCCCGCAGCAGCGTGTGAGAGGCTGGTAGACGGCACTGAACACTCACTTGACCTCTGCAGTTGCCTCCATGCTCCACTACTCTACATTGACTGAGGACACTGGAGCACCACCAATCAGAATATAAATGTTGTGCTGGTGAATGCAACCACGAGGCGGTATAATAAATGCATTCTTCTCTGGACACTCTCAAGTGAGTGTAGATGTGTGGGTCACTGAACGTCCTCCAAAAGAGCGAGTTTTATACGACTGGCAGATCCAATGGAAGTTTTTACCCATTTCAGTTAATTTCTATAAACCCTAGAAGCCACGTACAAGCTTTATATTTTAAACAAAATGTATGTCTTCTATTGAGTTCAATATCTTAAGGTGGTAGTTGATACTTGGTCATTTGAGATTCCAGAACTCAGAGCACCTGTAAACATTATGATGAATAGTCATTAAACAAAGTTAGCATATTTGCATTACCTTCTTACCAAATAAAACATCTCTTCATCTGGAAGATTACCAATCATCCTGAAGCGTTAATTTCATTTCTGTCTCCACAGATGCTGATTACTTCCAAAACTGTTTCTTCATGTGCTTTTTATGTACTTGCACACATGCATTCAGGCAACCGAAAAAAACAATCTGAAATCAATAGTGCAGAGAATGACTTAGGTTTTCATGATGAATAATTTAAAGCATCATTTTAATTAAGAAAGTATTTAAGGATTTGCCAGGCAGATTATAACTTTTTATTCTTATGCGAAAAAGATCAAATCAATTTGTCCGCAGAGGTCATGAGATTTGCAGAAATGATTTCATTGAACACAGAATTGCTTTTACAAACTTTTAAAACCCAGAGGGTAATTGGTACAATACTTTTTTGAAACCATGTTGTTAGCATGCAGCAGTCATACAAAAAAACGTATTTTCATGCCAGTCCTATTTGTGTATGAACTGTTTGATCAAATCACTTTAATTATGCATAACCTTTCACAAACACAATGAGAATAATATCTTGACATGACTGTTATATTTCTCCCAAAAACTTAAAGCATTGTTGGCCAATGAGGCCAATTGATGTGAACTGAGAGTGATGGCATTGTTCAGTAAGTCAGATAGAGTCTTTTCGTGTTGTAAAAGTGTCTAATTCAAATTAATTTGGGTTATATGGCAGAGGGACAGTCTTCTTATGCCCACTACATCTGCGCCAACCATTAAGCACCCATCTACAGAACATTTTGCTTTTCTTTATTTCCCTTTTATACCCTCATCTCTTTGAAGTAGCTGTCTGTGTCTGTCCTGTGCTCTATCTCTCTGTAATGGTAATATGGATCTCTGGCTTGGCAGCATCACTCATAGTCTCTTTTTCTTTGATGCTGTTTCGTCTTTTGTTCCAGTTAACTGTTTTGCTAAAATGTTGTTCTGCTTCTCGATTGTGGCAGTGATGACCTTTGAACTGTGATTAACGCCGATAGATTCAACAGCACTGAAAGCCTAGGCAGGGTGGAACACAACCATCCGTACAATGAATTGTTTATAAATATTAAAATATACTTAAAAGGTTTTTTTTTAACTTCTAATCCAAATTTGGGTTCTCACTTAACCACAAAATACAAAACCTTAAGTTCAGAGCTATGAGGTGACAATCTTAGAGTGTTATACAGAAATGCAGTTATTTGAATGCATTGTCATCTTCTCATACCCCTTAAAGGCTCAGAAAACAATTGTAGAAGTGCCAGTTCAGAATCAAAATCAGGTTTAATATCACCAGCATATGTTGCGAAATTTCTTGACTTTGTGGCAGCAGTTCAATGCAATACATGATAATAGAGAGGAAAAAACCTGTGAATTACATTAAATATATATGTCTCTGTGTGTGCATATGTAATATATATATATAAAATAGTTAAATTAAATAAGTAGTGCAAAAATTGAAATTAAAATGTAGTGAGGTGGTGTTCATGGGTTCAATGTCCATTCAGAAATTGGACAGCAGATGGGAAGAAGCTGTTCCTGAATAGTTGAGTGTGTTCCTTCAAGCTCCTATACCACCTGCCTGATGGTAGGAATGAGAACAAGGTATGTCCTGGGTGATGGGGGGTCCTTAATGATGGACGCTGCCCTTTTGAGGCATCGCTCCTTGAGGGTGCCTTGGATGCTATGGAGGCTGGTGCCCGTGATGCCAGTTAATTCATTTGCAGGACAGGATGTGAGGTGAAGGCCTCCACTGGTCAGATTGAGCATGGATATTGCACTCTAGCTGTATAGATACGCTAGCCTGGGCAGTACGATATGGAGAGCGAGCTGTTGCCCTTGTAGCAAGTTCCACCTCTCTACACAGCTGATGAACCCAAGTGAACAGCAGAAACTGATACAATTTGGTAGCAGCAGTGTCACAGGAGTTGCCAGTCAGCACTGAACTCAATGTAAGATTGCCTTAGGGACTCCAGCTCCTGATTTTTCCCTTGGGGTTTACTCCCGAAGCCTTCCCCATGAGTGGGTACAGCCGCAAGGCAGCGGAGGTTTGAGATTAGAGTCTTCCTTCTCCTAGATGGGCTGCCAACCACGGCTGATGAGCCCCATCTGCGACCGGTTTTAAGGCACCAGTAACCCACCTTTACCCCTTCTCCTGTCGGTAGAAACGATTCCGCTGGGCTTAGTAGCAACGCTAGCAACATGCTGGAGGAACTCAGCAGGTCGGGCAGCATCCGTGGAAATGATCAGTCAATGTTTCGGGCCGTAACCCTTCGTCAGGACCCCAGCATCGGCAGAGTATTTTGTGTTTAGTAGCAATGCTACATGTGAAGGCCAGGAGCTGGACTCGTCAGAGGCTATTTGAGGCACACGCCATTGGGAGCATTTAATAGGTAGTGGGAGCTTGTCCCCATTACTACCCCCGGCTATAACGACCTTATAACGACCAGTACAGGATAGAGTAGAGAAAAATTAACAGAGCTGTTCCCCTCTCTTTGGGGAGGTGGAAATTAGTCTAAACCTTAGTTCACAAATGAGAGAAGCACATCAATAATGCATGTCAGATCACTATAACCTAATATCTTGGGATACTAAACATAATCAAGGAAAGACTGTTGAATTACTGGCAGGAGAAATATCCACAATTCCAGAGGAATATTCGGTATGTACATAACAATAAATACATGTCATTAGGTTTGTTCACGTGTCATTAAGCACTCATTATGTGCAATCAAAATTAAGCAAAGAAAGTTTAAATCATTTTTTAAAATAAGCAATATACAGCGAATCATTTCATTTTATTGTGATTTTACTTTATGACATATTTTTTACATTCTGAACTTTCTAATTGAAATAGCTGGAATATGGATCGTTTCAGGGATAAATGAGCTTAATATTGAGAGATGAGAACCAGACAATAGACTATAAGACATTGGAGCAGAATTAGACCACTTGGCCCATTAAGCCTGCTCTGCCATTCCATCATGGCCAATTTATTATCCCTCGCAACCCCGTTCTCCTGCCTTCTCCCCATAACCTCTGACACCCTGACAAATCAAGAACCTATCAAACTCTGCTTTCAATATACTCAATGGCCTGGCCTCCTCCACAGCCATCTGTGGCAATGAGTTTCACAAATTCACCACCCTTTGGCTAAAGAAATTCCTCCTCATCTCCATTCTACGTTTGTAGATGGATGTCCTTCTATTCTGTGCCCTCTAGTTCCAGACTCCCACACTCTAGGAAACATTTCCACAGCTACTCTTATCTTGGCCTTTCAATACTTGATAGGTTTCTATGAGATCCCCACTCTCATTCTTTTAAACTCCAGCAAGTACAATGCCAGAGCCATCAAACACTCCTCAAGCTCGCCCTCTCTGTGCAACCGATGAACCCAAAGGACAGCAGAGACTGATACAATTTACCAGCATTGTCGTAGGATTCGCCAGTCAGCATTGAACTCAATGGGGGACTGCTTCAGGGTCTCCAGCTCCAGATTTTCCCCTCGGCGTCTGCTCCAGAAGCCATCCCCACAAGTGGATATAGGCACAGGGCCCCGGAGGTTTGAGATCAGAGTTTTCCTTCTCCTAGATGAGCTGCCAACCATGGCTGACGAGCCCAATCTGCGACCGGTTTTAAGGCAACAGTAACCCGCCTTTGACCCTTCTGTCGGTCGAAACAGTTCTGTTGGGCTTAGTAGCAATGGTACATGTGAAGACCAGGAACTGGACTTGGTTGTCCGAGGCTATTTGAGGCGCACGCCATTGGGAGCATTTAATAGGGCGCGAGAGGGAGGAACTTGACGACTGGACATCTCAGGATCTCCATACCTTCCGCCCAGGCTTGTGATAATGATCAACATCACCCATTGTCCTTCGAGGCAGACGGATACCAAACAATATTCACACCATAGAAGTGCAAGAGAGAATGTAGCTATTTTGTTTTTAGTTATTTTACTGAGATACAACGCGGAGTCGGCCCTTCTGGCCCTTTGAGCCACACTGCCCAGCAATCCCCTGATTAAACTCCAGCCTAATCACGGGACAATTTACAAAGATTAATTAACCTACTAACTGGTACGTCTTTGGACTGTGGGAGGAAACCGGAGCACCTGGAGGAAACCCACACGGTCACGGGGAGAACGTACAAACTCCTTATGGGCAGCAGCGGGAATTGAGCCCGGGTCGCTGGTACTGAAAAGCGTTGAGCTAATCACTATGCTACTGTGGCATCATCTCTCCCTGTCAACCATTATCATAACCTTCACCATCCGTATTATGAGAATCACTATTGACCAGAAACTCAAGTGGACCAACTGGAGAGCATTCAAAGGCTTGATATCCTCTGACAAGTGACTCACTGAGGTGTTGACACAATCTGCAAGGTGCAAAGTGATAGGATACTCTCATATCCCATCACCTTGGATGACTGCAGTGCCAACGTCCCACCAAAAGGTCAATAGCATCCAGTTCAAAGCAACCTGCTTAATTGCTATCTGCTCATCCATTCTAAACAGCCATTGCCACATTCTTTTACACAATACAGTGTGGTCATTTGCATAGGTTACTCAGAGCGAGAACCTGAGGGGTGTCGAGCTGCTGGGAGAAACTGTAGTTTTTGACGGATTGTAGACCGTAGTCTCTCTTTGAGGTTTTGCTGTTGCTGGCATGGTGGGTGGTGGGAAGGCTGATGCTTTCTGCTGGAATAAATGGGGGGAGGGTTGATGCTCCTTGTGCATGGGAAGTGGGCAGGGGTCTTTGGGGTTCTTTATGTCATACGTTCTTTGGGGATTTTCCTTCTCTTTCAAGGATGTCTGTGAAGAGTAAGAATTCCAGGTTGTATATTGTGTACATTCTCTGATATTAAATGGAACCATTGTACCTCAAACCTGCAAAAGGAGCAGCATGCTCACATGGGCTACGCCCCAATTTTGACACCATTCTGACTTGGAGATATCTACCTGGCTCTTCATCACTGTCATAGCTCAAAGTTCAAAGTAAATTTTATTATCAAAGGACATATATGTCACCATATACAGCCCTAAGATTCGTTTCCTTGTGGACATACTTTTTAAATCTATAGAAGAGCAACCATAACAGAATCTTTGAAAGATCACCCAACTAAGGTGTTCTACCAGAGTGTTAAAGACAGCAAACTGTGTAAATACAAAAAGAAGAAATAAAAATAATAATGAAAAAAATAATAAGCAATTATTATTAATAATAATAATAACAATTCAGACACTTATTTATTTCAACATAGCTGATTGCCATTTCCCAAACCACATGAAAAGCCAAGCAAAGATAATTAAGTCAATTAGAGAAAAACATGTGCAAAAATAATTTCCGAGCCAGTACCTCTGGTGCTTTCGGGGCAGCAATAAACAGGTCATGTAGAGTAGAGTAAGTATATAAAATGGGTGCTTGACGCTCAATGCTGAACTATTTAACCGAAAGACCAGGTTTCATCCTGTATCTCTCCATGACTCACTTCAACATGATGTATGAAATTGAAGGGTTTTAAAACAGGATGTTTGAAATTATTCCCATCATTTGAAGAGATTTCCTGTCATTGTGTTGAAGGTTCAAATCAGCCTGTAGAAGCAGATAAGCTCACCGAGTCTAACTTTTGAAACCTCCAACCTAAAGTGCCCATATGCAGAAAGAGGTTGGGATTTGCTTCCTACCATTAAATGTATTTTTAGCTCTACCCTCTCCCACCACTTTCTTCAGGGATCGCTCCCTCTGTGATTCCTTTGAGCATTAGTCCCTCCCCACTAATCTCCCTCCTGGCACTTGTCTCTGAAAGTGCTACACCTGCCATGCACCTCCTCCCTCAGCTCCATTCAGGGCCCCAAGCAGTCCTTCCAGATGAGCAACACTTCACCTGCGAGCCTGCTGGGGCTGACTATTGTGTCTGGTGCCTCCGCTATGCTGGTGAGACCCGCTGTAAATCGGGGGACCGCTTCGTCGAGCACCTCTGCTCCATCCGCCACAAGCAAGACTTCCTGGTGGCCAAACATTTTGATTCCAATTCCAATTCCCATTCCCATTCCAACATGCTGGTCTACGGCCTCCTCTTCCGCTAAGACGCCCTCAGGGTGGGGGAACAACACCTTATATTTCATCTGGGTACCCTCCAACTTGATAGCATGAAAACTGATTTCCCCTTCTCAGTTTCCTATTACTTCCCTCTGGGTATCTTCTTCCTTCTCTTTCTCCTATGGTCCACTCTCTTCTCCTACCAGATTTCTTCTTCTCCAGCCCTTGACTTTTCCCACCCACCTGGCTTCACCAATCATAGTGATTCCAAATGGGGGCAGTACCATCCCCCAAGGGGACATTAAGGGAATTAGAAGTCATGTTCAAACTCGAGGCACGAGACCTGACTGACTGTGTCAACTCGTTGCCTTTGTCAATGTTCAATAGGCATTCCCAGTTGGTGTTGATTTTTATTTTAATTTAGCCCCGTTAATGATGGATAAAAATGTACGGTGTGATCTCTACAAGTCTGAAGATGGTGAAGCCTTGAATTCTAATCTGCTAAGAATCAAACTACAGAAAGTACATCAATACAATGTTACATACCTGGAGTATGGTTTTATACCATTCCTGTCAGATTAGTGACACCCCATGTGTCTTATTGTAATACTGTACTATCTAATGGAGCCATGAAACTATCAAGATTGCAGGATCGCTTCCATAAAAGACACCCTGAAGAGGTTACTTATGGTGTTACTCAGTTCCAGAAGATGAAAGAAGCATTTGAAAAGCATTACAAACTTGAATCTTTTGACAAGAAAGCTAAAAATGACCTTGATAGTGGCCTCATTGCTTCTTATAATGTTTCCAAAATGATAGCAAAGCGTGAAAAATCTCATACAACTGGTGAAAAATTAATAATGCCTGTTGTTTCAGAAGTACTCACCACTGTTCTCAAAATGGACACCAGTATTTTAAAATCATTTCCTCTGAGCAATAACTCTGTAGCTCGTCATTTGACGAAATGAGTGAAGACACTGAGCATCAATTATGCACAGAGCTACAAAAAACAGAATTTGGGATGCAACTGGATGAGTCAACTGTGCGAGACAACGAGGCATTGTTAATAGCATATGCATGGTTTATCAAAAATGGAAAAGTTTATGAAGAGATTCTCTTTTGTAAAAAGTTAAAAGCAAGTATCAATGGAGAATCAATCTACGACAAGCTCAAAATGTATATTGACAATAAAAGTATTCCAATTAGCAACATGATTGTGGGTAGAGTTAAGAAACTGCAAGGGTAAAAAGACCCTGATGCGAGTTATATACAAGCCCTGAACAATAGGCAGAATGTGGGATATAAATTACAATGGGAGATAGAAAAGGCATGTAATAAGGGTAATGTTATGATAGTCATGGGGGATTCCAAGAGAGAGAATTTGTAGAATGCCTATTGGATGGCTTTTTAGAGTAGCATGTGGTTGAGCCCACTAGGGTTAAAGGCAATTCTGGATTGGGTGTTGTGTAATGGACCAGGTTTTATTAGGGAGCTTAAGATAAAGGAACAGTTATCATAATATGGGGGAATTTACCCTGAAGTTTGACAGAGAGAAGATAAAGTCAGATGTATCAGTTTTACAGTGAAGTAAAGGGAATTACAGAGGTATGAGAAAGAAGCTAGCCAAACTGGAATGGAAGGGGACACTAGCAAGGATGATGACAGAACAGCAATGGCTAGGGTTTCTGGGGGGAATTTGTAAGGCGTGGGACAGAGGCAACCATGGCTGACAATGAAAGTCACAGATAGCAAAAAAGCAAATGAGAGGGTAGCAAAAGTTAGTAGGAAGTTAGTTTATTTGGAAGCTTTTAAAAACAAGCAGAAGGCAACTAAGAAACATAAGGTGAGAAAAGATGAAATATGAAGGTAAGCTAGCCAATAATATCAAAGAGGAGTCGAAATGATTTTTTTTCTGATATATGAAAAGAGAAATGAGAGTGGATATTGGACTGCCAGAAAACGATAATGGAGTGGTAGTTATGGGGGACAAAAAAATGGTGGATGAACAAATATTTTGCATCAGTCTTCATTGTGGAAAATAGAATGCCAGAAATGCGGAAGTGTCAGGAGGCAGAAGTGAGTGTAATTGCTATTATTAATGAGAAGTTGCTTGGGAAGCTAAAAGGTCTGAAAGTAGATAAGACCCGTGGATCAGATGGACTACACCCCAGGGTTCTGAAAGAGGTAGCTGAAGGTATTGTGGAGGCATTAGTAATGATCTTTCAAGAATCACTAGATTCTGGCATGGTCCTGGAGGACTGGAAGATTGCAAGTGTCACTGCACTCCTGAAGAAGGGAGGGTTGTAGAAGAAAGGAAATTGTTGGCCAGTTTAGCCTGACTTCAGTGGTTGGGAAAGAGTTAGAGTCTATTATTAAGGATATGCTTTTGAGGTACTTAGAGACTCGTCGTAAAACAGGCCAAAGTTAGAATGGTTTCCTTAAGAAGAAATCTTGCCTTGTCAGCCATGGCTCTCTGTTGGAAGTCTTTGAGGAAATAACAAAAAGGATAGAAAAAGGAAAGTCAGTGGATGTTGGTAACTTGGATTTTCAGAAGGCCTTTGACGAGGTGCTATACATGAGACTGCTTAACATGATTAGAAGAATTAAGGTGGGATCTCATTGAAACCTAGATAGAGAGGATGTGGAGAGAGTGTTTCTGATAGTGGGCAAGTCTATGAACAGAGGGCACAACCTCAGAATAGAGGAACATCCATTTAGAACAGAGATCTCTCTAGCGAGAGGGTGGCTAATCTGTGAAACTCACTGCCACGGGCAGCTATAGAGACTAAGTTGCTGAGTATATTTAAAGCGGAGGTTAATAGGTTCTTGATTAATGGGCATCAAAGGTTACAGGTAGAAGGCAGGAGAATGGGGTGAAGAGGGGTAATAAAACAGCCATGATGGAATGATGGAGTGGTCTTGATAGGCCGAGAGCCCTAATTCTGCTCCTCTGTCTTATCTGCACAAGACATATAGGACTCTTAAAATTAAGCTGAAAAATCGTCATCATCATCATTATGTGCTGTGTCATATGGTGTGGGCAATCAAGGTCTTGACCATGAGTGACCTTGGCAATTTTTCTACAGAAGTAGTTTGCCATTGCCACCTTCTGGGCAGTGCCTTTACTAGATGGGTGACCCCAGCCACTATCAGAGATTGTCTGCCTGGCGTCAGTGGTCGCATAATCAGGACTTGTGATCTGCACCAGCTGCTTGTAAGACCATCCCACGGTTTCACGTGACCCCGATTGGGGTGGGGGTACTAAGCAGGTACTACACCTTGCCCAAGGTGACCTGCAGGCTAGTGGAGGGACGGAGTGCCTGACTCCACCACGCCACCTATGAAAAAATCATAGTCCCCAATTAAAACAAGAGACCTTCTGGACTCTCCAATTGTTACCTCTCGTGTGGTACACTAGTAATGGGGAAAGGGCATAACATTCCTTCATTTGCCTCAAATGTCTATTGGAGTTAAATGAAGAAAAGCAGGATCCAAATGCTAAAGTGCTGAAGCTGTTTTATGTTGATCTGGAGCTCAGCCCGTATGACGAAGTGAAATATATTTTTCTGTTATTGCATTGAGTAGTGATCCTCTCATCTGATAGAGATAACTTTTGCTATCTCCTGTTAGGCTCTTTTGGCGTTGACTCTCCTAGCCCCCCTTGGTGTACTTACCTCACTGATGAGAATGTCTAGCTCTTTTCTACTAAATTTACAGCCTCTCTCTCCTCTATCTAACTACCGTGGGGGGAGGGGTGGGGTTGTTCCTTTAAGGGCGAATGCCCTCAGTGTGTGTGCAGCAGATTGCCAGAGCTGTATTCAAGTGAGTATGGTCACATTGGGAAATGTACAGATGCCCTTTTAGTGCTTGTTTCTGGGTGGAAGCCATCCTTTTGCCCCCTCAAAAAAACTGGTTGGCCAGTTTTGTTTTTGCAGCATAACATGAACATTGTTAACTAACACAATAATGGTGCATCACACTAACTTCTAGTCAGTTCTCAGATTGTGACACCTGTCTTCGTGTCGTGTGGACTTGATGCCAGCTCTGGTGAATTAAACCGCACCAATTCAGTGGCACATTTATATAGTGGATTGCACCGGAGAGGTTGCAGAGGAAATTTCCAGGGTTATAAAGACAGGAAATTGCAATCTTGAGAAAATATGGAAAAAGGCTAGGGTCATTTTCTTTGTGACAGGAGAAGACAGGGACAAAACTAAGTTGTGCAAAATAGAGGACCTAATTTGCATAATCTCTTTGCGAAAGGATGGAAAAACCTACTGCCTTAGACTTAGAGCAATTGGTAAGTGATTAAAAGGTAGAGGAAGGAATTATTTTTCTTCCAGAGGTTTGTAGGGGTTGAGAACTAACCAGCTGAAAAGCTGCAGGTGGCCTTGTCTCATTAAAAAGGTATCTAGGTGTGCATAGTGACCTGGAGGGTTATTGACCTGATTGTGGGATTAAGATGGGTATCTTTTTATCAATTAATATAGACATGGTGAGTCAAATGGCTTCTGTGTCATAAATCTTTTATAATTCCAGAGCCTAGTGAGAGTGAGAGACTGCTCAGCAGGACATGAAGCACAGATTTTCCTATTTTCACAAATAAAACTCTCCGCTGATCATGTCAGATAGTGTGTGAACTATTTATTGCTTTCTAGACTGCACCTAAGCTTTGCTCCCTAACCTGAACTGTGACTGTTTCTAGTGTGAACTTTCAAAGCCTATAATCTATTCTCAGGAATAAGACAGGCCTCAATTTGGCATTTTTTTAACCTCTCCGTGCCTCATGGTGCTTCAGGTGGCAACCTTGCCGTTTCTGTTAATATTTTGGCTGTTTATTTACGAGGCCGAGTTGCTAACTCGACGCTCAACCCAGCACGGATGGAAAGCGTGCAAGGAGCTGGCTGGATTCGAACTCAGGACCACTCCCTTCGAAGTCCGTTGCTGATGCCACTACACCACTGGCCGGCCAAATTTGGCATTGAATGGCATTCAATTCAATTGACTAGCAAGACCAAAGAAATTAAAAGTTAGAGTCATAGAAAAGTACAGCACACAAACAGGCCCTTCAGCCCATCTAGTCTGTGGAGAACCATTTAAACTGCTTTTTCCCATCGATCTGCACCGGGACCATAGCCCTCCATACCCCTATCATCCATGTACCTATCCAAACTTCTCTTATACGTTGAAATTGAGCTTGCGTGCACCACTTGGGCTGGCAGCTCGCTCCATACTCTCACATCTCTCTGAGTGAAGAAATGTCTCCTCATGTTCTTAAACTTCTCACCTCTCACCTTAACCCCTGACCTTTGGTTGTAGTCCCACCCAACCTCGGTGGAATCAGCCTGCATGCATTTACCCTATCTATTCCCCTCATAATTTTGTACACCTCTATCAAATCTCATCTCAATCTTCTACATTCTAAGTAATAAAGTGCCAACCTATTCAATCTTTCCTTATAACTCAGGTCCTCCAGACCCGGCAACATCCTTGTAAATTTTCTTTGTACTTTCTCAACCTTATTTATATCTTTCCTGTAGGTGGGTGACCAAATATATGGACAGAAGGAATCAAATGGCCTTTGTGTCATAAACCTTTGATAATTTCTGAGCTGAGAATACCAGTATTCAGAAGAACACAAAGCATAGATTTTCCTATTTTCACAAACAAAAATCTCTGTCAATCAGGGCAGATGGGGCTCATCAGTCATGGTTGGCAGCTCACCTGGGAGAAGGAAAACTCTGATCTCAAACCTCCGCCGCCTTGCGGCTACACCCACTTACAGGGAAGGCTTCGGGAGTAAATCCCGAGGGGAAGATCAGGAGATGGAGTCCCCAAGGCAGTTCTACATTCAGTTCAATTGGCAACTCCCGCGATGCCAGTGGTGCCAAACTGTATCGGTCTCTGCCGTTCCTTTGGCTTCATCAGCTGCATGGAGAGTGGGAACTTGCTGCACGGGCAACAGCTTGCTCTCCATATCGTACTGCCCAAGCTTGTGTATCTAGACAGCTAAGATACAACATCCATGGTCAACCCTGACTGACAGAGGCCTCATCATCAGTCAGATCAGACGGTGCTTGAACTCTTTGTTGCTTTCTAGTCTGCACTTAAGCTTTGCTCCTTAATCTGAAATGTAATTGCCTTTAGCGTGAACTTTCAAAAATTACAATCCTTTCTTCGTAGTACGAGTACATAAAACAGGCCTCAATCTGGCATTGAACGGGGTCCAATTCAATTGGCTTCTAAAACCAGAGAAATTAAAATTTACAGCAGGTTTGAAGGATAGGAGCTGTAGATTGCAATATTCATATATAATTCAACTTAAAATGCTTACATTGAAAGAGCAAGAACCTAATTTATAAAACATACCTCAAACCTTTTGATTTTGAGGAAAAATGAAGACTTAAAAACTCAATATGAATATTTATGACAGTAGTTTAATTACGATGATTTAATTCTGGTGATATTAAATCTGATTCTGATCCTGATTCTTTCCATCTGTGCATCCCAGATCACAACAATGTGTTTCACATTTTCAGTGGTCACTTGAGAAGGTAGACCTGTGCACCTGCTAATTAATGCAAACATCTAATCAGCCAATCATGTGGCGGCAACTCAATGCATAAAAACACGCAGACACGGTCAAGAGGCTCAGTTGCTGTTGAGACAAAACATCAGATCACATTTCTTCCCCATTCTAAGTGACTTTGATCATGGAATGATTATTGGTGCCAGATGGGGTGGTTTGAGAAACAGCTGACCTCCTGGGATTTTCACCCACACTGTCTCTAGAATTTACAGAAAATGGTGCAAAAAACAAAACAAAACAAAACATCCAGTGAGTGTCAGTTCTGTGGGTGAAAATGCCTTGTTAATGAGAGAGATCAGAGGAGAATAGCCAGACTGGTTCAAGCTGACAGGAAGGTGACAGTAACTCAAAGAACCATGCATTACAACGGTGGTGTGCAGAGAAGCATCTCTGAACACACAGTACGTTGACACTTGCAGTAGATGGGCTACAGCATCGGAAGACCATGAACATACACTATGTGGCCCTTCTATGAGGTACAGGAAGTGCCTAATAAAAGTGAGAACTAAGTGTGTAAATAGGACAATTTTTTTTGATCAACCTAACATGTAGTAGGTGGTGGTCTTGTTCTCTAGCTTTTCAAAAACGTTACCTGAATGGTACTTGGTGTATAACCATACTGTTGGTAGCTGTAGCTGTAATTTCCAGTGTACTGATCAGACCCCCAATGAGTATAGTAATTCTGGTATGGTTGGTAGTACTGGCTGTAGTTGTAAGTATACGTCTGGCTGCAGTCGGGTGCCTTCACTACACGATTTCTGAAATTTAAAAATATTTTTACCTGTCACAATACGGTAAAAAGATAGTTCCTGAAAAATAAATATGTGCTTTTAAATAGAGGCACAACAACAGAATATCTTTTAACCTCAGTCTTGACTATAATTATTGCCTCTGAAGCTTGGATATAATTTTGCTAATTAAATGTTGTAACATCATTGAAGCATTGTTCTGCAAAATGAACTATCCTGCAAAGCCTGAGTGTCTATTAAGAAAACTCACTTGTCCCAGATTCTTTCCATGTTTTGCCATGAGGCCAATCAGCTCACTGAATGTGCCAATGATATTAAATTTGCATCCTCTGGCTGCTGTCTCTCTGACCATTTGATACATACTGTATGCCTCTCAGAGTTTAGAATTTGCCCATTAAATCTTCCCATTACTTCCTCTGCTCTGTGGAGAATGATTCCAGCTTATTCCCCTTCATCACAGATACAAAGTCATCCATCCTGGTCCCATCCTAAAAAAGCATCTCTCCATCTTCCACTTTCTGAAGTCTTAGTTCTCTCGCCCTGGAGAGCGTTGCGGTAGGCAAGCCAAGTGGGATATCAGTCAGAAGGAAGGTTTGACAGAGCAGTGGCAGACAGAATTTAATCCCAACAACCATGAGAGTCCTGCTGAAGGGTTTCATCCTGAAACATTGACCGTACTCTTTTCCTGGCCTGCTGAGTTCCTCCAGCATTTTGCGTGTGTTGCTTGGATTTCCAGCATCTGTAGATTTTCTGTTGTTTGTGATTGAACCCTGAGATGATGCATTTTGGGAAGGCAAACGATGAGACTGGCAACACAGTCTTTCCCAAGGAAAAGGGGGGACTAAATACAAGGGGGTGTGTGTCTGAGATCAGATGGAAGAGATTTAAACTGGAATTCAGGGGCAGTTTCTTCACGCAAAGGCTGGTGCATATTTGGAATGAGCCGCAGAAATAGTGGTTGAACTATGCACATTAACAATGTTTAAAAGCCATCCAGATAAGTACATGGACAGGAGAGATGTAGAGGGCTATGGGGAAAATATAAGCAGATGGGACTTGTTCATTGGGCAACACAGTTGGCATGGATAAGATGGGCTGAAGGGCCTGTTTTCTTGCTGTATGACTCCATGATCAAAGCCTTGACATTCCCACTAGAAGCCACGGTGGAGGGAAGGTGTTTCCAGCCATTGTTTTTCAAGACTCCAGGCCCACTGCACCTAACCTGCCCAGGGCAAAGTCTCTGAGGATCATACACACCCAACATGCCAAAGAATTTCCAATATCATCATAGAAACTCCATTATTTGACCTCTATATGATTATGATTATGAGGACATGCAGTCCCCATTTATTGTCATTTAGTAATGCATGCATTAAGAAATGATAAAAATGTTTTTCCAGAATGATATCATGAAAACACATGACAAACCGACTTAAAAACTAACAAAAAACACATAATTATAGCATATAGTTACAACAGTGCAAAGCTATACAGTAATTTGGTAAGAACAGACCATGGCACAGTAAAAGTCTCAAAGTCTCTCGAAAGTCCCATCATCTCACGCTGACGGTAAACCTCCAGCGCCGCCAACTTGCCGATGCAGCATCCCGGAAGCATCCGACCACAGTCTGACTCTGAGTCCGTCTGAAAACTCCGAGCCTCCGACCAGCTCTCCGACACCGAGTACCGAGCACCATCTCTGCCGAGTGCTTTGACCCCGACCCCGGCAACAGGCAATAGACAAAGCCAAGGATTTGGGGCCTTCGTCTCCGGAGATTCTCGATCGCACAGTAGCAGCGGCAGTGAAGCGGGCATTTCAGAAGTTTCACCAAATGTTCCTCTGCGCTTTCTCACGACTGTCCCCATCAAATCTGGATTGATGAACGGCCCCCTAGTTACACATATTGATATTCATTCGGAACGGCCGCGTGCGCTGCGTCACGCCGCCATCTTCTCCTCCCTCTACAGCAGTTTGTCACCAGTAGGTCTGACTTAGCAATTTATGAAGATCCTCTTTCTTTCTTTTTCAATCTTTTTATTAGTTTCATAGAATATAAACATAACATAGCAATAATACAAAGTTGTTGGGAATACATTGTTATACTTAACATGAGTAATTATAAAACCAAATAGTATTTAATTGACAAAACTCCCAATCATATAGGATACCAATGAAAAATGCAGGACAAAAAGAAAATATCTAGACAAAAACCATGAAAAAAAAACTAAAAATAAAACCCCCACAAAAAAAAACTAATCTATACAGAATTAATCAACGAAACTAAAAAAAGACCTGGGCAATTTTAACAACGTAAAAATGGGAGGAAAGAAAACCTTAGTGTTGACGACTCCGTTCCTCTCAACCAACACTACAGAGAAGTAAAATAAGTTTGGAAATGGTCAAATTACATCATATGAAAATGCTGAATAAATGGCCTCCAAGTTTTTTCAAATTTAATGGAAGGGTCATAAACCTTGAAGACCCTCAAGCCATAGCAAGTTGTAGAATACAGAAAGGACCAACCTTCCCCGGAAGCTTTGGATACAGCATGGGGGTCTGATCCTCACCTGTTTCCACAAAACACAGTCCTGTGCAAAAGCCTTCATGCATATCTATAGCTAGGGTGCCTAAGACTTTTGCACAGGACTGTAGTAATTTTATGTATTGTACTGTACTGCTGCCAAAAAAAAAATTTATGACATGTGCGAGTGATGATAAACCTGATTCTGATATGAGTCTCTGTCGTGGAAGTGGGAAGGAGGGCAGGGAGAGGGGAATCATGGTTGGGGAAAAGGGGAAGGGAGAGGGGAGGCATAAGAGAGACATTCTGTAATGGTCAAAACACCAATTGTTTGGAACCAAATTACCTTGCCTTGTGTCTCAGGGCTGGGTGTGTCTGCACCCATGCCACCCCCATCCCTGGCACTCCTCTGCCACCTATCCCACACCCCTCCCACGGCGCTCCACCCTCACCATTCCCAGCATCCTTTTCTCCTACAAACTCGCTGACCATTCCATGTTGACACACACAGTACTGTGTAAAAGTCTTAGGCACCCTAGCGATATATCGATATATATATATGTGCCTAAGGCTTTTGCACAGTGCTGTAGATTACAGTAACAGCAATAAATTCTTGGAAAAACTCAGCGAGCATTGGTGGAGAGATAAATAGATTTTGCAGTTGATGGCCTTTCATCAAATTTGGAAAATTAGAAACAAGATTTAAGTTGCAGAGGAAGTATTGAGGGGCAAAGAGAACAAAAGTTATCTCTGTTACAGAATCAGAATCAGGTTTATTATCAACGGCATGTATCATGAAATTTGTTAGCTTTGCAGCAATACATAATATAAAGAAGAAGGAGGAAAAAAATAATAATAAATAAATAAGTAAATTAATTACAGTATATGTATATTGAATAGATAAAAAATCATGCAAAAAACAGAAATAATAAATATTAAAAAAGTGAGGTAGTGTTCATGGGTTCAATGTCCATTTAGGAATCAGATGGCAGAGGGGAAGAAGCTGTTCCTGAATCGCTGAGTGTGTGCCTTCAGGCTTCTGTACCTCCTATCTGATGGTGACAGTGAGAAAAGGGCATACCCTGGGTGCTTTTGAATTATGATAAATTGGTGCTAAAATTTATTTCTAACAAACAAAAATATTAATGCTATCCCTGTACACTGATTCCATCTGAATGACAGATTTTCCCATCTGTTACCCACTAAGTAAATAGCATGTAATCTAGTTATGGAAGACAAAAATCTTTAAAATGCCACTATTTCAAGTATCTGACCCAATGGTTCAGGAGCCTATAAGGATGTCTTCATCTTCCATATCCTCATCGGTTGAAATTAAATGTAGCTCTATATTTCTAAATATTCATTCTGTGTGGCTTCCAGTTGAATGGTGGAGTTAACAAACCTTTTTTCCATTCATTTCTACACTAATATACTTGTTTCTACTGTTGGCATGCATTTGTTCCAATAGGGAGAAAACCACGCACAGTAATATAGCCAGTTTGCTGTACAGGTACTACTCTGAGAGCCCGTGGAGTCGCAGGAGAGAGTGATCACACCCTGACTAAGTTACTTAAGAATCTTATTACCCAAAGCTAAATTTAAATCTTATAGCATACACAAAAATGCTGGAGGAACCCAGCAGATCAGGCAGCATCTATGGAAATGCATAAGCCGCCTGCATTTCGGGCGGAGACCCTTCTTGGTGGCAGGACTTCCTCACCTCGGAGGCGGTGAGGTTGTGGACGGAGCTGCCAGCAGAAGTGGTGGATGTGAGTTCAGTTTCAACATTTCAGAGAAACTTGGATAGAGGGATGGTTGGGAGCGGTATGTGAAGCTATGGTCTGGGTGCAGGTCAATGGGACTAGGCAGAATAATAGCTCGGCACAGACTGGATGGGCTGAATGGCCCATTTTCTCTGCTGTTGAGCTCTATGACTCGATATTAACTCTGTTTCTCTTCCCACAGGCACAGCCTGACCGGTAGGGTTTTTACAGCTTTTCCTGTTTAGATTAGATTATGAGGACACTCAGTCCTCGTTTATTGTCATTTAGAAATGCATGCATTAAAAAATGATACAACGTTCCTCCAGAACGATATCACAAGAAGCACAGGACAAATCAAGACTAAAACTGACAAAACCACATAATTATAACATATAGTTACAACAGTACAAAGCAATATCGTAATTTGATAAAGTGCAGACCATGGGCACGGTAAAAATAAGTCTCAAAGTCCCAATAGCCTCATCATCTCACGCAGGCGGCAGAAGGGAGAAACTCTCCCTGCCATGAACCTCCAAGTGCCGCCAACTTGCCGATGCAGCACCATTGGAAGCACCCGACCGCAGCGGACTCTGAGTTGGTCCGAAAACTTCGAGCTTCTGACTAGCCCTCCGACACAGCCTCTCCGAGCACCATCCTCTGCCGAGCGCCTCGACCCTTCCCCGGCCGCCGAGCAACAAGCAAAGCCGAGGACTTGGGGCCTTCTCCTCCGGAGATTCTGGACCACACAGTAGCAGCAGCAGTGAAGCAGGCATTTCAGAAGTTTCACCAGATGCTCCTCCGTGCTCTCATGTCCGTCTCCATCAGATCAGGATTGTGCACGGCACCCTACTTGACAGATCACAGATATCACTACCGGAGTGGCAGCTGCGAGCTGCGTTGTGCCGCCATCTTCTCCTCCCTCGAGGAGAAGGGAGGAGGAGGAGGAGTTTTGTTTTATTTTAAAAAACTGACTGGATTGTGACGAATAGTGAGTGATTTTGAATTCATTGGAAAATAACATTGGGATTTTGGGTGAGGAATTTGTAAAACCTATTTTGACCGTCCCCCAGCTCCACCCCCAATGAATATCAGTAGAATTTTGCTGACTAGGTTGAAGTTGTCCCTCAAGCAAAGACTTTAGTGCTTGCATCACTGCAAGCCTTTCAGATTAATGTACAGCAGGCACTGATCACCCTGATTAACTGGGACATCACCAATTTATGTGATTAATGTACATTTTCTCCTTCACCGTTCTAATCCAGCACAGGAGTCTCAGAGAGAGTAGAAGGTTTCATCTCTTACTAATCTCTGCCTTTTGCTGAGAACTGGAATGTCTTTCCTCAGTAATCCGGAGGCCCAAGGATGAAGCCTGCTCTCCCCATTCATTCTTTAATCTTCCAGAGCTTTTAATTACAGCATGAAGTGGTTTGATCAAAGGGGCATTTCTTATTCAAAAGTCTCTCAAGTGGATGTTATTGTGATTGCACAAAGATAGCTAATCAGAAATAATGGAAACCGGTTATACAGTGAATGCTGGGTTCAATCAGCCAGATGCTTCAGTTTGCAAACTTGTGGGATTCGTGTTTATTTGTGCAATGCCTTTGCCTGCATTTGTGCTTTTATGTGAGTGACATATGGCTCAAGGTGGTTTTTATGTACTCTGCATGTCTCTGTATTGATTTTAAAGATTTATTTTGCTTTAAATGCAAGCTTAAGTCTTGTCCAGAGCTAGAACTAGGGGACATGGCCTCAGGATTCGGGGGAGTAGATTTAGGACGGAGATGAGGAGAAACTGCTTTTCCCAGAGAGTGATGAATCTGTGGAATTCTCTGCCCAATGAAGCAGTGAGGCTACCTCAGTAAATATATTTAAGACAAGGTTGGATAGATTTTTGCCTAGAAGGGGAACTAAGGGTTCTGGGGAAAAGGCGGGTGGGTGGAGATGAGTCCATGGCCAGATCAGCCATGATCTTATTGAATGGCGGAGCAGGGACTGGCTGGTGGCACACCGACATCGGCGCCGGACCTGGGAGTGGAGGCTCCTGAGTTCGAAACTAGTTGGGTCCGCTCCCGAGTACGCTTTCCATCCGTGCCGGGCTGAGTGTCGAGATCGCAACTCGACCTCATAAAACAAAGGGAAAATGTCTGTGTGAGGAGTGGCGCGTCACACAGTCTCTCTCTCTCCCTCTCTCTCTTGCTCCGCGCCTTGTAAAAAAGCCATGAAAAATCCATCATCACGGACACACGCACACGCAGACGCACAGACTCGCTCGCATGCAGGCAGGCACACTTTCTTATGTTCTTATGTATGTTGTCATTGGGAATTGAGCAGGGGTTAAATGCACAGTTGCAGACAATCAACCAAGAATTTATTAAATAACAGGGCAGGATTGAATGGCTGTGAATGGCCTGAAAGGCTTAATTCTGCTCCTATGTCTTATGGTCTTATGGTAGCAAGGCAAATTGCCAATGAATCTACTTCTTTAAAAGGTAGCTTGGCTGAGAATGTCTGACCACTCTCTTTCTTGTTTGGTGCTACTCAAGTCTGACTGACTTTTTTTTGTGACTCGTCATCATCATAGAACATAGAACATAGAAGAGTACAGCACAGGAATGGGCCCTTCGGCCCACAATGTTGTGCTGACCCAGCTAAAAAGTAAATCAAAAGATCCCCAAACACTAATCCCTCCTATCTCCACAATGTCCATATCCCTCCATCTTCCTTACATCCACGTGCCTATCCAAACATTTCATAAAAGCCTCTAATGTACTTGCCTCTACTACCAGACCAGGCAGCACGTTCCAGGCATCCACCACTCTCTGAGTAAAAAACTTACCCCTCATATCCCCCTTGAATCTACCCCATCTCACCTTCAATGCATGCCCTCTGATATTAGACTTTCCAACCCTGGGAAACAGATGCTCCCTGTCCACTGTATCTATGCCTCTCATGATCTTATAAACCTCTATCAGGTCTCCCCGCAGCCTCCAGCGCTCCAGAGAAAACAACCCAAGTTTGTCCAGCCTCTCATGCCCTGCAAACCAGGCAGCATCCTGGTGAACCCCTTCTGCACCCTCTCCAAAGCCTCAACATCCTTCCTATAGTGGGGTGACCAGAACTGTATGAAATACTCCAGATGTGGCCTAACCAGAGTTTTATAAAGTTGTAACATAACCTGCTGACTTTTGAACTCAATGCCTTGACTAATAAAAGTAAGTATTCCTCAACCACCTTAACCATCATCATCATCGTTATTATGTGCCGTGTCATGTGACATGAGCGATCATGGTCCAGTAGGCCATGGTTGTTCTTGGCAACTGTTTTCTACAGAAGTGGCTTGCTATTGCCTTCTTCTGGGCAGTGTCTAGAAGACGGATGGCCCCAGCCAGCATCAATACTTTTCAGAGATTGCCTGGCACCAGAGATCACACAACCAGGACTTGTGATCTGCACCGGCTGCTCATACGGCCATCCACCACCTGCTCCCATGGCTTCACGTGATCCTGATCGGGGGGCTAAGGAGATGCTATACCCTGCCCAAGGGTGACCTGCAGGCTAGCAGAGGAAAGAGCATCTTGCACCTCCTTTTGTAGAGACGTTGTGACTGTGACTTTAATTATTAAAGTCTCGAATCACATCTGGAGTTATCTTTACAAGGATAATCGATTTCCACTTGTTCTTCTCAACCTGTTTTTAGCCTTTGACATGGTTGACTTCACCTGCCTTCCTGCAATGCCTCTCCATCACTGTCCAACTGATTAGCTTCCATTCTTAGTTGTTTAGTTAAAGTCAGAGACTAATCTACAATGGTTTACCTTCTCATACTGTTTCTCAGGGGTATCCTTGGTCCCTCCTATTTCTCAGCAACAGCATTGGAATCACAGTCGATTTCCATTTAAAAAAAAATTAGATTATGAGGACACGCAGTCCTCTTTTATTGTCATTTAGTAATGCATGCATTAAGAAATGATACAATATTCCTCCAGTATGATATCACAGAAACATGGGACAGACCAAGACTGAAAAACTGACAAAAACTACATAATTATGTAGTTACAACAGTGCAAACAATACCATAACTTGATGAAGAACAGACCATGGACACGGTAAAAAAAGTTCAAAGTCTCTCAAAAGTCCCACGTCTCACGCAGACGGGAGAAGGAAGAAAACTCTCCCTGCCATGCCCGACCACAGTCCGACTCTGAGTTGTCCGAAAACTTCAAGCCTCCGACACCAAGCACCGAGCACCATCTCTGCCGAGCGCTTCGACCTCAGCCCCGGCCGCCAGCAGCAGGCAAAGCCGGGGATTTTGGGGCCTTCCCTCCGGACATTCTCCATCACGCAGTAGCAGCGGCAGCGAACCGGGCATTTCAGAAGTTACTCCAGATGTTCCTCAGTGCTTCTCACGTCTGTCTCCATCAAATCAGAATTGTGCATGGCATCCTACTTACAAATATGATATCATTTCACCGGAGAGCTGCGTGCGCTGCGTCGCGCCGCCATCTTCTCCTCCCGCCGTACTTCGATAAGGACTTGTTCTACCTCTTTGCTATCTCTCTTGATCCCCTCCACTGTCTCCAAATTCAAAAAACATCCTTCTGCATGTTTAGGCATAGATTTTATGTTTTCTTTCCCCCTTTTTGACTGCTCCATCGACAAGAATAGTTTCATTCCTACCAATCCTTTCTAAATTCCCAAATCCTCAGCCAAGTCACTCTTTAATCTTCTATTGCCCAATTACATAACTTCAAACCTCATAATCTGCACCCAGCAACAATGAGTCTCCGAGTAGGAAATAGGTGTTCGAATCTTTCTGAATTTCAAAAGTCAGAGTAAATTTATTAACAAAGGACATATATGTCACCACGTACAACCCCGAGTCTCATTTTCTTGCAGGCATATTCAATAAATCCATAGAATAATAACCATAATAGAATCAGTGAAAGATCGCACCGACTTGGGTGTTCAACCAGTGTGAAAAAGACAACAAACCGTACAAACAGAAAAAGAAAGAGACAATAATAATAAATGAATAGGCAATAAATATTGAGAACATGAAATGAAGAGTCCTTAAAGGTGAGTCCATAGGTTGTGGGAACATTTCAATGATTGGGCAAGTGAAGTTGAGTGAAATTATCCCCTTTGGTTCAAGAGCCTGATGTTTGAGGAGTAATAACTGTTCCTGAAACTGGAATTGTGAGTCCTGAGGCTCCTGTACCTTCTTCCTGATGGCTGCAGGGAGAAGAGAGCATGTCCTGGGTGGTGGGGGTCCCTGATGATAGTTGATGCTTTCCTGCAACAGTGTTTTGTAGGCCATCATGGGTAAAATCCTCCCCTCCACTGAAGAAACAAGATGGCGCCAGTGATCCATGGTGACGTTCTGTGGGCTGCAGATAATATTTGCAAGGCATTCCTGAAGTGAAATCTCCAGGGAAAAGAAACATCTCTACAGGCATTCAAGATCCATCGTCCAATCTTGGGTGGCGGGGTGGAGATACATCTCTACCAAAGGAGGTGTAAGGTGCTCCTTCCCTCTGCTAGCCTGCAGGTCGCCCTTGGGCAAGGTATAGCACCTGCTTAGCTCCCTGATCAGACTCACATGAAACCATGGGAGCAGGTGGTGGATGGTCATATGAGCAGCTGGTGCACATCACAAGTCCTGGTTATGCGACCACTGACGCCAGGCAGACAATCTCTGAAAAGTATTGGTAATGGCTGGGGTCACCTATTTTGTAAAGATACTGCCTTGAAGAAGGCAGTGGCAAACCACTTCTGTAGAAAAATTTGCCAAGAGCATTCATGGTCATACGACCATGATCGCCCACATTATACGACACGACATAGTGACGGTGATGAGTCCAAACAAAATCCTGTGTCCGAAAGAACAGATAGTGAGGGGAAGGAGGGAAGTGGTAGCAGTAATTCACTGATAACCATGATGCATACTGGGTCCTCAACACTGTCAATATTACCTAGGATCAAACACCCATGAGGCCATTTTTCCGAGGGTTATGAACTGAGCAAAACATGCCAAGAATAAAGCGAAAGTAACTGCTCATGAAATGGAGCACTTCAAAGAACTTCTCACTCTGACACTGTCTTTGACTCCATCCCACAGCTGCCTATCTGGTTTCTGACACGAAATAGAAAGGACTGTACACTCAGTAGCCACTTTACCTGCTTGTTAATGGAAATGCCCAATCAGCCAATCACATGGCAGCGACTCAATGCATAAAAACATGCAGACATGGTCAAGAGGTCCAGTTGATGTTCAGACCAAACATCAGAATGGAGAAGAAATGTAATCTAAGTAACTTTAACCTCGGAATGATTACTGGTGCCAGAAGGGATGGTTTGAAATCTCCTGGGATTTTCATACACTGGAGTCTCTAGAGTTTAGAGAGAACAGAGTAAAAAACAAAAAAAAATTTCAGTGAGAGGCAGTTGTGTGGGCAAAAATACCTTGTTAATGAGGGAGGTCAGAGAAGAATGGTTTGAGTGGTTCAAGCTAACAAGAAGGTATGGGTAACTCAAATAACTACGTGTTACAGCAGTGGTGCGCGGACAAGCATCTTTGAATGTCGTCGTCGTGGCTATCCCTCGAGGTCGGGGATGATGGTCCTCATTCTGAAGAAGTGGCCCACAGAGCAAAGATGGCTGTGCGTGTATTTGTTTAACGTGTACTTGATGTTGCACTCCAAGAAGCACACGATACTTCACAACTCAACCAACTGATTCCAATGGCATGGAAACCACGACGACTGGAGCTGATGGATTTGTTGCAGCCTTCATCCGCCTTCACAGCCGTTGAGTTCAAAGTAACTTCGCCCGCCTGTTCCACCGTTGAGGTCTTGGTTGGATTGTTCTTTGTCAGGGACCTCACCCTCGACCTTACCGCCATGGTGACCCTACCAGGAGCATAGCTCCAGACGGCATTGCTCTCAGGATCACAGGACCACACAAGCTTCTCCACCGCGACAAGGTGACAATCCATGGAGAAAGTTACAACACGTTGAGACTTGAAGTGGATGGGTTACTGCAGTCGAAGATCATACACAGTAATACATTGTACCTGATTGTACGTAAATGTATACAAAACAATCATGTTTACAATCTACACACACAAAATGCTAGAGGAACTCAGCAGGTCAGGCAGCATCTATGGAAAATAATACAGTTAACGTTTCAAGCCGAGATACTTCGGCAGGACTGGAGAGGGGTCTCGACCCGAAACGTCGACTGCTTACTCTTTTCCATAGACGCTGCCTGGCCTGCTGAGTTCCTCCAGCATTTTGTGTGTGTTGTTTGGAATTCCAGCATCTGCAGATTTTCTCTCGTTTGTGATGTACACATTCTTAGGGTTTTGGTAATATCTTCCCACATTTCCCTTCCTTATTGCTTGTACATAGCGACAGAGACGCAATGTAAAGAGGTTTACTCCCTCGTGCTGTGAGAAGAATGTAAGAAGTACTTAGTAAAGTGGCCACTGAGTACATATATCAACTAAACAATAAGAAGATATCAAAGGCAGACAATATCTCGGTTTCTAGAAATTGGCAGAGAAGAATTTAAGCCACATAGTCACAACGTTGTGGGAGATAATGGAACAGAAACTCAAAAACACCACAATGTTGACCCAATTCAAGAAAGGGATATGTCTCTACGCAGTAACTACCAAGGGGTTTCCCTGTCGTTGCCACGGTGAAAATCCATCTCGGGTCCTCTTCAGCTGTAATTTTAACAATGTTGCCGCTCACTTCTACAGGTTTTCTGCTGGAGTGGAGCAGGTAAATCGAAAGCCATTCACCTTCCTTACCTCCTCCCCGACCCAAGTTCAGTCAAGAATCTGCAATACTCAAGCACCACTCCGTTGGCCAGATCATCCAGCCACGTTGATCGCCTGCCTGACATCAGATTCCTGAAGCAGACACTTTATTGCAGGTGAGGTCACAGGAAGAGAGTACCAGCTGAACAGACCAAATATCCCCCAAGGCTCCTTCAAAAAATGTTACACCTCCACTGACCTAGAAGATGAAGAGCAGGACGTGCAAGGGTGAACCAACACTTGCAAGAGGCACTTTGCGTTTCTTTGATTGTGGCAGGGTTTAAATCCTGGATCTCCTTCTTTATCAGCGCAGTGGGAGTGCCTTTACTGGATAGCAACAGTTCACAGAGACAGCTCACCATTATCTTCACAGGGGCATGGGATAATCCCAGCTTTGACAACGATGTCTTTTTCTTCTGAATGAATGCAATAAAACTGAGGCTCAGACTGTTCGGGGGATATTGTTTACAAGTGAAATACTGCAGTCTCTGTGGAGTTTCAGGAAGATTTACTGTAATGTATCTCATCTCATCAGAGAAAGGCGCGTTATAATGATATGTTTGACCCAGATATGTACAGTGTATCTGACATCAACAGCTCATGAGAGAGTGTCAGTAAGGAAACGTTCTGTCTTCCACTGAAGGAAAGTCTGCAACATGCCCAAGTTCAAATAGTCCATTTAACAAATAACGATTGTTGTAGTTTCTTGCTGGTTCATTAATATTTCAGTGTTCTGTGCAATCTAGTTCTATCCACCTCCTTCTATCCAGCAGACAACTGGATGTTTAGAGTAATGAGGTACTTTATATCACCTCGGGCTCAAACATTAACAGCATTTATTATTAATTAAGCTTCAGACAAGCATAACACTTACTTTGACTATCATGCGGAATTTTAATCTTGCAGTTATGAATGTGTTAAGAAGGGAGATTTTGTTCCTTACTCAGACTTTCCTAGTTGTGCGGTCTTTCACTGATTCTGTTATGGTTATTATTCTATAGATTTATTGAGAATGCCCACAAGAACATGAATCTCACGCTTGTATATGGTGACAGAGTTAGGGCGTAATCTGGGGTGAGGGTATATAGCAAACGTTAGTTTCACCAGCAACCAATCTTGAGACATGAACATGGATTGTAGATTGAATTTAAAATGTAGATCTGAACAGTAGATTTCCTGCAGACTGGAGTTGCTTGCAAACCAGACAATGCTGTTTAACATTCATTCTGGGTGTCTGGTGTGAAAACTACACATAATTCAAAGGAAGCATTGTGGATACATTGTAACTATAGAATTGCCCTGCTGTTACCTTTGATCTTTAGCATATAAAAATGTCGTGTAATATTGGGTTGGGAGACCTCTTCTTCCAAGAGTGTCTCAATATGATACCTGCTGCTCATTTTTGTTGAACAAATCACTTCTATATCCAGTAGCTTGTACGTAGTTAGGGCGCATTTCTTTCTGGTGACTTTGTTCATGTTACAACAACATATATGTACTTTGATAATAAATTTACTTTGAACTTTGTTTTCAGACCTCAGTTTTTAGTATTGCAACATACCTTTTAGCTCTTATTTAGTGTTCATGGGTTAACACTGAAAGGTAAATCTGCTTACCAATTTCTTGCTGCATTTTTGAGAAGGATAGGTATGTGTAAGGTTAAAATATGAAAAAAATGTAGCTATATGATTCTAGTGGAAGTGAGAGTTCAAGAAAAGGTAAAAACTATTGTCCTTGTGGATTGCAAGTTGCCCTCAGTGACATTCAGAGACCATGTCATACGACAGGGCACATAATGATGAAGTCATACAATACGGCACATAATGATGATGTTCCAAGGAATGTTGCTTATCTGGAAGGTGGTGTCATTTGGGTGACAAAATAGTGCAGCTTGTAAAAGTTTCCTTTCTAATTTCCAGTGCTGGATGTGTGGAGTTTGCCTGTTCTCCTCATGACAAATTGGGTTTTGCATGGGTGCTCCAGTTTCCTCTCATATCCCACAGACATTTATGTAGGTTTTTGGTTAATGCACCACTATAATTTGCCCTTCTTGTGTAAAAGAGTGTTAGAATCTTGGAGGGGGATGGGAAAGAGTTGGGAAGAATAAAATACAATTAGCTATATTTTTCCTCCGTCAAGTCAGCATAGACAGTGGCTCTAATGGATGGGGCTGTAAACTTTTTGTGACTTTCAAGAATTTCATTGCAATCCTATACAATAATCCACTATTACATACAATCAATCACACCACCATCAAGACGTTGTGGCTGTAAGTTTAGGTTTTGGGCAGTAGCGCAGAGGTTTGCACAATGGTTTACAGTACAAGCAAACAGCAATCAGCGAGTAGAGTTCAATTCCTGCTGCTGTCTGAAAGGAGTTTGTATGTTCTCCCCGTGACTGCATGGGTTTCAATAGACAACAGGTGCAGGAGTAGGACATTCAGCCCTTCAAGCCAGCACCACCATTCACTGTGATCATGGCTGATCATCCACAATCAGTACCCTTTTCCTGCCTTCTCCCCATATTCCTTCACTCCGCTATCTTTAAGAGCTCTATCTAACTCTTCCTTGAAAGAATCCGGAGAATTGGCCTCCACTGCCTTCTGAGGCAGAGCATTCCACAGAACCACAACACTCTGTGTGAAGAAGTTTTTCCTTAATTCCGTTCTAAGTTGTCTACCCCTTATTCTTAAACTGTGGCCTTTGGTTCTGGACTCCCCCAACATCGGGAACATGTTTCCTGCCTCTAGTGTGTCCAATCCCCTAATAATCTTATATGTTTCAATCAGATCCCCTCTCATCCTTCTAAATTCCAGTGTATACAACCCCAATTGCTCCAATCTTTCAACATATGACAGTCCCGCCATCTCGGGAATTAACCTCGTGAACCTACGCTGCACTCCCTGAATAGCTAGAGTGTCCTTCTTCAAATCTGGAGACCAGGTTTCCTCCAGGCGCTCCAGTTTCCTCCCACAGTCCAAAGATGTGCCAGTTGCTAGGTTAATTGCTCATTGTAAATTGTCCTGAGATTAGACTCGGGTTAAATAAATCAAAGTTCAAAAGTTGAAGGTAATTTTTAAAAATCAGAGTACATATATGTCACCACATACAACCCTGAGGTTCATTTTCTTACAGGCATACTTAGCAAAGTTGCAGAATAGTAACTGTAAACAGGATCAATGAAAGATCAAGTAGAGCATAGAAGACAGCAAACTGTGCAAATGCAAATATAAATAAATAGCAACAAATAACGAGAACATGAAATCATAAGATAAAGAGTCCTTAAAGTGAGATCATTTGGTGTGGGAACATCTCAATAGATGAGTGTAGTTATCCCCTTTTATTCAAGAGCCTGATGGTTGAGGGGTAAGAACCTGGTGGTGCGAGTCCTGAGGCTCTTGTACCTTCTACCTGATGGCAGCAGTAAGAAAACAGCACAGTCTGGGTGGTGGGGATCTCTGATGGTGGATGCTGTTTTCCTATGACAGCGTTTCATGTAGATGTGCTCAATGGTTGGGAGGACTTTACCTGTGATGTACTGGAATGAATCGATTACCTTTTGTAGGATTTTCCATTCAAAGGCATTGGTGTTCCTATAACAGGCCATAATGCAGCCAGTCAATATGCTTCTCACTACACATCTATAGAAGTTTGCCAAAGGTGGGTTGCTGTGCAGCACAAAGCTAATGGGTGTATGGGAACACAACCATGAGCAGCAAGTTCCCCTCCAAGTCATGCATCTACTATTTCAAAATCATCAGACCATAAGACAGTGGAGCAGAATTAGGCCTTTCAGCCCATGAGTCTGCTCTGCAGTTTTGTGCCTTTTTTCGCCCTGACTAATCAGGAATCTATCAACATCCCACCTTAAATACACTCAATGACCTGACCTCCGGAGACCGCCTGTGGCAACGAGTTCCACAGATTCATCGCCCTCTGGCTAAAGAAATTCCTCCTCATCTCTGTTCTAAATGGACACCCCTCAATTTTGAAGTTGTGTCCTCTGGTCCTAGGCTCTCCCTCTATGGGAAACATCTTCTCCACATCCTCTTTATCATGGCATTTCAACATTTAATAAGTTTCAATGAGATCCCCCCCCCCACCTCATTCTTCTAAATTAAAATGAACACAGGCCCAGAGTCATCAAATATTCTTCATATGGCAAGCCCTTCAATACTGAAATGATTCTTGTGTACCTCCTTTGAATCCTCTCCAGTGTCAACACATCCTTTCTTAGATAAAAGGCTCAAAACTGCTCACAACAGTCCTGAGTGAGGTTTAGTATCACTGACAGTCATCATGAAATGTGCTGATTTTTGGCAGCAGTGCAGTGAAGGATGTAAAATATTGTTATGTCTGATAATTAAAGGTAAGTATTGGAAAAGAGGAATAGTAAGGTAGTGTTCATGGGTTCATGAACCATTCAGGAATCTGATAGCAGAGGAAAAGAAGCTGTTCCTAAAGTGTTGAGTGTGTGTCTTCAGGCTCCTGTACCTCCTCCCTGATGGTAGTAATGAGAAGAGGGATCTTCAGGCTCCTGTGAATCCTCCCTGATGGTAGTAATGAGAAGAGGGATCTTCAGGCTCCTGTACCTCCTCCCTGATGATGGTAACGAGAACAGGGGTCTTCAGGCTCCTGTACCTCCTCCCTGATGATGGTAATGAGAAGAGGGGTCTTCAAGCTCCTGTACCTCCTCCCTGATGGTAATAGTGAGAAGAGGGCACGGTGAGGATCCTTAATAATTGATGCCGCAATCCTGAGGCACTGACTTTTGAAGCTGTCCTTGAAGATACTGAGGCTTGTGCCCGTGATGGAGCCAGCTGGGTCTACAATCGTCTGCATCCTCTTTTGATCCTGTGCATTGGAGACTCCATATTAGGCAGTGATGCATCCAGTCAGAATGCTCTCCACCGTACACACCCGTAGAAATGTCCTAGAATCTTTGGTCTCCTACCAAACGTTCTCAAACTCCTAATGAAGCACAGACACTGGCCTTCTTCATGATTGCATCAATATGTTGGGTCCAGGACAGGTCCTCTGATATGTTGGCTCCCAGGAACCTGAGCCTGCTCATTTTTTCCACCACTGTAGCCTCAAGGAGGACTGCAGTTAAGCCCATAGCCTTTACATTGGGAGTGCTCCCAGCAGGAAGGCAGCATCAGTGCCTTAGTGATTCAGTACTACCTTGTCAAAGGGCGAGCAGCGGATGAGTAATGCTGGACTGGCCTGCAAACCTATATCCTATAAATGCATATTCTAAAAAATTCTGACAGACACTCATTTAAAGGTTAACATACACCTGAGAGAGATCAGTTTCGATTCTGTCCATCCGGATATGAATGCCCTCCCATGATGATATTCTGCTCAATCTCTGTCAGATATTAGTTTCTAGCGTAGTCATGGTTAGAAACTTCGCAGACAGGATAACATTTAAATGAGCACACCCTATGGGTAACATGAAAGTCTTCTCCAGTTCCTTTTTGTAACAAAGAATAATTGCAGATACTCAGATTTGTGGCTACCACTGCCAGGCAGGTGTGGGGATTGTTTCTCTTGCAATCCAATAACCCTACCCCCTAATCTCCACTATAAATATTTTCATTCTGATCTGTATTCACTTTCTACCATTCAGAAGTTTCTTGTGTCTACCAATCTGCAAGTCAATGCAGCGGAGATTTCCACTCTCACTGGAGGCATTCCAGGAAGTTTTATCATAAGATGTACCGTTTCCAATAGTCCCTACATTGGGATTTTGGCTTCCAATACTGCATATATCCAGGACAGAATCTGCAGGTGCTGGAAATCCAAGCAACACACACACAAAATGCTGGAGGAACTCAGCAGGCCAGGCAGCATCTGTGGGGAAGAGTTACAGTTGATGTTTTGGGTCTCGCTTTTATCTTGGTCTCGTTTCGGTGAGACCCGAAACGTTGACTGTACTTTTTTCCATAGATGCAGCCTGGCCTGCTGAGTTCCTCCAGCACTTTCTGTGTGTTGCCTGCATATATCAACCTTTGTACCGCACTGTTTTTGCAGATTGAAACTGAGTAACCTTATTTTTTTATCAGTTACTTTTCCATTGAAAATACATTCTTACTGCAAAATTCTGAGACATATTTATACCTAGGGTGTTTAAGACCTTTGCACTAGACTGTATTTGTCTACGTGGAACAGAGAGCGAGTTTGTAAATCCAGCGGGAGCAAAGAATGTTGGGAGTGGCGAGGGTGGAGTGCCATGGGAGGGGTGTCAGACAGATGACAGAGAAGGAATACAGTTCCCATACCAGGCGTGATGCTCTCAATTCTGCCCCTGTAGAAAGTTCTTAGGATTTGGGGGCCCATACCAAACTTCTTCAACCATCTGAGGTGAAAGAGGGCTGTTGTGCCTTTTTCACCACACAGCTGGTATGTACAGACCATGTGGGATCTGTTGAATCTGTGGAATTCTCTGCCCAATGAAGTAGTGGAGGCTACCTCAGTAAATATAATTAAGATATTTAATAAATATATTGAAGCTAGATAGATTTTTGCATAGTAGGGGAATTAAGGGTTATGGGGAAAAGGCAGGTAGGTGGAGATGAGTCCATGGCCAGATCAGCCATGATCTTATTGAATGGTGGAGCAGGCTCGACAGGCCAGATGGCCTACTCTTGTTCCTATTTATTATATTCTTATATATATTCTAGTTATCTCTTGTGCAGTTGAATGCATCTGTCTTTCTTATGTAGCTAGCCATTTCTGCTCTTCTTTTTCAAATTTATGATTATTTTCACCCAGTACTCATTGATTATGAACCCGTGAATTTGTCCATTTTACTACCTTTTTTCTGCCTCCCCGAAGAAACATGTGCTGTGTTGTTTTTTTTTAACTCGACTGTCTTGCTGCACTCTTTTTTAAACTCTAACATCTCACTGTGTTTCAACAGGTAGGTTTTCCTCTGGAGTTCATTTAAAACTTTCTTGTCATCACTGTTATGTTTTGCAACTCCAAAATATAAAAACTAGTTGAAAATAAAAACATACAGAGTTTGGAACGCCTGTCTTAGTTTTGTTTTTACTTTAAGTGAGGCTTGACGTATGATGTGGTGGCATGATGACGTATGCCATTCATGTACTTTTACATATACCCCATAATGAATTACTTAAACGACAAAGCACGCGTAATCAAACAGCATGTATATTTACAATATTACCCAAATGTTCCAGAAATATTAAATACTCAACAATCGGGACTTATTGAGTTTCTCCATCATTTTGTGTGTGCTTTTCAATATTTCCAGCATCTGCAGAATCTCTTGAATTTATGAAGCCTTCTGCAATTTATTTAAGTACTATTGCGTATCCTGAAAAACCAAGCAGAGAATTGTGCTTGTTTGAAATTTGGGAGTAGTGTTACTGATAATAGGGTAGTGCAGATACATGTTTTTAGACAGAGTGTTTAGTGTCTGATATTGTTTAAAAATAAAGTTTAAATTAGATGTGAGCAGAGTGTGTTTCAAGCAGATATTTAATGTTATACAGACCTACTGCTGCCTTCAGCTGTTTGTTTCGTTTGACACCTTCTCTGCTCTCTGCTTCTCATCCTTGCTGAGTTGCTGTTTTCTGATGGTGGAAGATAAATATTCCCACCCTTAGGCTATGCTGAACATACATCAGCTGTTCCCCGAAAATTCCCAGATATGAATTTTCAGCAAAGCTCATTTTATCTGGTTTGTTCGAGGCAGTTACACTTCTAAGCAAACAGTATGCCTTTCCAGTCAAAGCACTCAACAAACCTGGCATGAGCTTCTCATTGGCTGTTTCATTTGCCTCAAAATACAGTTCAATTCACTCAGTATATGTATTATAGTTATCTATTGTGCAATTGAATGCTTCTACCTTTCTGATGTAGCAGGCACTTTAAAACAAACTATTGATTAAAAAAGCAGAGGAGAAAAATTGATGATGAAATTCTAGCTAGAAATTGAGCAATGATCCCAATCTCACTCGGTATCTCAATACTTTTAATAGCTTTAATAGAAGGCAAGACAGAGGGTATATATCATTGGGCGATTTGGTTTGTCAACTAAAACACTCAAAAAACTTCTACAAACATACTGCGGAGAGCATGGTGACTGGCCGCATCACTGTCTGGTGTGGGGGTGGGGAGCGGCTACTGCACAAGATCGAAATGAGCTGCAAAGTATGGTAAAGTTAGTCAGTTCCATCACGGGTAATAACCTCCATAGTATCCATAACATTCGAGGAGCGATGCGTCAGAAAAACGGCTTCCATCATTAAGGACCCCCATCACCCAGGATCTGCCTTCTTCACACTGTTACCATTGGGAAGGAGGTGCCAGAGCCAAAGGCACGCGCTCAGCGATTCAAGCTTTTTCCCCTCCGCGATCCAATTTCTGAATGGAAATTGAACCCATGAGCACTACCTCACTACTTCTTTATTTCTGTTTTTCTTTTACACTGCTTATTTTAACCTAAGTGTTTAATACATACTTACTGCGATTCAGTTTTTTGCTCTTTATTTATTATCATGTATTTCATTGTACTGCTGCAGTAAAATTAACAAATTTCACAACATGTGCTGGTGATATTAAATCTGAATCTGATTCTTAAGCCAGCTGACGGGAAACTTGACATAATATCTGTAGCAGCAAAACCAAACCAAAACCCAAGCAACTGCTGCTGTCAGTGATGCTACAGATTTTTTATACTTGCATGATGTGCCCTCACTCCTATAGTGATTGCTCCAAAAGTCGAGGACATCTGTTTGTAATTAGCAAGCATACAATCTTAAAGCGATGAAACTTAAGCGCACCCCAGTGTAAACTGAGCGTTATTGAGCGGTCATCAAAAGGTACGACATCCGCCGGTCCCTATCTACCAAACTGCAATGAACAAAACATGAATACGAGACTTATTCCCTTTGCTTTTACCATGCCCCCAATCGTGTGACTAAGTTAACATATTAAACACGCAGCACAGAATACAATGCAGATAGAGAACAGATATATGGCTCCTACAATGTCTTATCAGGAAGGAGCATCCCTAGCTTGGAGGAGTCAGCGTGGGCTCCTGCTGACTCAGAACGAAGACTGCTTCCTGACCGAGTTATGACTAATGACCTGTCGCTCCTCCTCAAGAACGAACAGAGTCAGAATCAGGTTTATGATCGCTGACCTATGTCGTGAAAATTGTCATTTTGTGGCAGCAGAACAGCGCAAGACATTGAAATTACTGTAAGTCACAAAAATAGTGTGAGAGAGGAATAATGAGGCAGTGTTCCCGGATCATTCAGAAATCAGATGGCAGAAGGGAAGCAGCTGTTCCTAAAACACTGAGTGTGGATCTTCAGGCTCCGATTCCTCCTCCCTGATGGTAGTAATGTGAAGAGAGCACGACAAGGATAGTGAGCGTTGTCAATGGTTGGTGCCATCTTCTTGAGGCACAGCCTTTTGAAGATGTTGTCGGTGGTGGGAAGGGTTGTCCCCGCGATGGGGCTGGCTGAGTTTACAACCTTCTTCAGCCTCCTACGATCCGTGCATAATGGCGCCTCCACACCATTCTGTGGAGCGACCAGTCAGAATGCTCTCGGCCATAGACCTACAGAAAGTTGCTGGCCTTTCATGACGCACCAAATCTCTTCAGACTCCGCATGATGTATAGCCGCTGGCATGTCTTCTTTGTGCTTGCATCAATGTGTTGGTCACAGGATCGACGGGCCAGAGGGCCTACTCCTGCCCCTGTTTCTTATGTTCTTATGTTAGGATGGATCCTCTGAGATGCAGATACCCAGGAACTTCAAGCATTCATGCTTTCCATTTCAGACCTCTCAGTGAAGGCTGTAGTAGTCCTCCTGACTTCCACTTCCTGAAATACACAATCAATTTCTTAGTCTTGCTGATATTGAGTGCAAGTTTGTTTTCGTGACACTGCTCAACCAGCCAGTTATCTGACTCCTGTTAGCCTCCTCATCGCCAGCTGAGTTTTCCATCCATTGAATTTCCATAAGATTTTAGATTCTTTGAAATCTTGCAGCAGCCTCTAGATCTAATATGTATCATGAGCCAGTTTTCTGCAAAGAGCTCAGCCTTACTCGGAATCAAGGTCCTCACAAACTAGTCACACGTTTGAGTTGCTCTGGATTCCTGGTCAGATTAATTCCCCTGATAATCTAAGTCTCTTGGTACTCCTGAGGGTTTATTGTATTCTAGTAACTAATGGTGCTGGCTGATGTTAGTGACATTTCAGATTTGGGATCTGATTTCCTACCTCCTTCTGGGTCCATGGTGTAATGTCATTCAACCTGTTAGACAGCACCACCCATCAGCCGTGGAAAACAGCAAACAGAAAGAGGGATTGGGAATACAGATCCATAATTCCTTGAAAGTAGCATCACGGGTAGGGGAACGTCGACTCAGACCATGAGAGGTCTGCGTCGGGCATTTTTTTCCCATTAAGGCACAGATTGGAAGTCTGTGTGGGGCGCCACTCCTCACACAGACACTAGAGCAATGTGTGGTTAAGTGCCTTGCTCAAGGGCACAAACCCGCTGCCACAGCTAAGGCTCGAACTAGTGACCTTCAAATCACTAGACGAACGCCTTAACCACTTGGCCACGTGCCCAACTCAGTCACAGGTAGGTAGGGTCATAAAGAGAGCTTCTGGCACATTGGCTTTCATAAATTAAAGTACTGAGTACAGGAGCTGGGATGTTATGTTGAAGTTGTATAAGATACTGGTGAGGTCTCATTTGTGTGTCGTTCTGGTCATCGACCTAGAGAAAAGATATCAATAAGGTTAAAGGAATGTAGAGAAAATTTACAAGGATGTTGCCAGGACTAGAGGACCTGCATTACAGGGAAAGGTTGAATATGTTAAGACTTTATTCTCTAGAGCATAGGAGAATGAGTGGAGATTTGACAGAGGTACACAAAATTATCAGGGTAAATGTCAGCAGGCTTTTTCCACTGAGGCAGGGTGAGACTAGACTAGAGCTCATGAGTTCAGGGTGAAAGGTGAAATGCTTAAGGGGAACATGATGGGGATTTTTTTTCCTCTCAGAGGCTGGTGAGAATGTGGAATGAGCTGCCCATGGAAGTGGTGGATATTGACTCAATTTCGGCATTCAAGAGGAATTTGGATAGGTACACAGCTTGGAGGGGTATGAAAGGCTATGGTCCAGGTGCAGGTCACTGGGGCTAAGCAGATAAATAGTTCAGCATGGACTAGATGGGCTGAAGGGTCTGTTTCTGTGCTACAGTGTTCTATGACTGTATGAATCTAACCCGTATAGTTTGGGATCAGTGTCTCAATGCAAAATAAAAGTCTCTTTACAAGGAAAAGGCTAAAGGCACTCAATATTTTGCTGAAGGTGGCACGGTAGCATAGTGGTTAGCACAATGCTTTATAGTCTTGGTGACCCAAGTTCAATTCCCGCCGCTGCCTGTAAGGAGTATGTACGTTCTCCCCGTGACCGTGTGGGTTTCCTCCGGGTGCTCCGGTTTCCTCCCACAGTCCAAAGATGTACCGGATGGTAGGTTGATTAGTCATTGTAAATTGTCCTGTGATTAGGTTAGCCTGAAATCGGGGGATTGTTGGGCGACACGGCTCGAAGGGCCAGAAGGGCCTGCTTAATGTTGTATCCCAATAAATAATTACAGAAATAACTAACTCAATGCAAAGCATTACATGCAAAGATGAATCCTTAATCAGATATGGCCAGCTTAATCATGTGCTTCAGGATATCAAAATGCAGGAAAGATTCTCCAACAGCATCAAATTTCTTACCGTGAAATTATTTGGAATGCCTTGTGTATGTTCTAAAGAATGCTGTAAAACCTTTCTTCTATTTTAATTCTGCTTCATCAATGACAATGCAGGATTGAAGGACAGTGTAAAATTAAAGAAAATGATAAACTATTCAGGATGAAAGTGAGATTTGATGTAGACAAAAAAGATTAAAAAATGAAAGAATTAACATTTGATTTTCCAACTACAATTTACATCATAAACATGAAGGAAACTAAAGAATATAAACAAGGAATCAGACAGGTTGAAATGTCCTAGGATTAAAGAGAATTCCAAGGCATTTTTATATACAGTACTGTAAAAGTCTTAGGCACATAAACATATATACATATACACACACACATACATATACATAGGGTGCCTATGACTTTTTCACAGTACTGTATTTGTCAACATCAAGTGGAGAGTGAGTTTGCCAATACGGCAGGAGCAAAGGATTTTGGGATTGAAGAGGGAGGAGTATCACGGGAGGGGTGTGGGTCAAGAGAAGGAAACATAGAAACATAGAAAACCTACAGTGCAATACAAGCCCTTTGGCCCACAAAGCTGTGCCAAACATGTCCTTACCTGAGAAATTACCCAGGGTTACCCATAGCCCTCTATTTTTCTGAGCTCCATATACCTGTCCAGGAGTCTCTTAAAAGACCCTGTTGTATCTGCCTCCACCACCGTCACCAGCAGCCCATTCCACGCACTCACCACCCTCTGTGTAAAAAACTTAACCCTGATACCTCCTCTGTACCTACTTCCATGCATCTTAAAACAGTGCCCTCTTGTGCTAGCCATTTCAGCCCTGGGAAAAAGCCTCTGACTATCCACACGATCAATGCCTCTCATCATCTTATACACCAGGGGTGGGGGAGTTAGCCCACCCAGCCCTGAGACACCAGGCAAGATCACTTGATTCCAAATGATTGGTTTATTGATCATTGCAGAATGTCTCACTGGTGCTTCGCTCTCTCTTCCCCCTTTCCCAGCGATGATTCTCCTCTCCCTGCCTCCTTCCCACCCTCAGTCCACAATAGAGACCCATAGGTTTATCACCACTCACATATGCCATGAAATTTGTTTTTTTTTGCAGCAGCAGTATAGTGCAATACATAAAATTACTAGAGTACTGTGCAGTAGTCTTAGGCACCCTAACTATATACTGTATGTGTGCCTAAAACTTTTAAACAATACTGTACATTAAAAGCAATAGGGTAATTAAGGAGAGGACAGGATCACTCAAGAACAAAGGGGGGAATTTGTGCTTGAAACAAGTAGAAGTGGACAAGGTATTAAATTCGCAAACACAAGGAAATCTGCAGATGCTGGAAGTTCAAGCAATACACATAAAAAAGTGGTGGTGAACGCAGCAGGCCAGGCAGCATCTATTGGAAAAGGTACAGTCAATGTTTCGGGCTGAGACCCTTCGTCAGTACTAAAGTATTAAATTAATACTTTGTGTTGGTGATTAACCAAGGGGAAGATCACAGAGGATAGTGAGATCAGGCTGGGGTATATTGATATTCTAAGGCATGTTGGTATCAATAAGGAGAGGGACTGGGCCTTGAAGAACCCTAAGTTGATTAAGCCCCCAAACCTGATGGGATTTCTTCATCCCAGGTTACTGTGAGAGGCAAGTGAGGAGACTGCTGCACACTTATGAGAGATCTTTGCCACAGGTGAGATCCAAGAATAGCTAATCTTTTCCCTCATGAAGGGCAATGGGGACAAACCAGGAAATTATAGGCCAGTGAGCCTTATTTCAGGGATGGAAAACTATTGGACAGGGTTTTGAAGGGCAGGATCTGCTAGCATCTGGAAAAGAATGGACTTCTTAGAGATCGTAAACGTGATATTGCATAGCGGAGGCCATGTTTTACAAATTTGATTGAATTTCTTGAGGAGGTGATGAGGATGCTTGCGTCAACGCTTTGGGCTGAGACTCTACATCATGAGGGTTCTCAGCCTGAGATGTTGACTGATTACTCTTTTCCATAGATGCTGCCTGGCCTGCTGAGCTCCTCCAGAATTTTGTGTATGTGTGGCTTGGATTTCCAGCATCTGCAGCTTTTCTCTAGTTCGAGGGCGATTGATGAAGGTTATGCAGTCCGTATCGTATACGTGGACTTCTGTAAATCTTCTGATATGGTTCCTCCAGGAGATGATCCATGGAGACATGTTAGATGGGATTCAAAAACTAGAAGACAGAGGGATGTGGTGGAGGATCTTTATTGTGACTGGAGGTCTGTGACCAGTGGTGTTCCACGGGAATTAATACTGGAACCTCGATTGTTTGTGATATAAACTTTTTCAATATTTTTATTGATTTTGATTTCTATATATAGAAGAATACAGAGTTCAAGAGAATACATATTATAAAACAAAAGACAAAATATAACAATACCAGATACAGTATATTGAATCACATTAACAAACTCCTTACTCTGTATTCATATGGATTAGATTAGTTCGTATATTAGAATATAAACAATTTTATCAAGAAAAAAAAAGATCTACACCCATTACCAAAGCTGAAGCTGTTTGGGAAAAAAAAGAAACTTATCAGATAATAAAATAGACTATTAACCAACATGTACTTTAACAAGAAGTCAAAGATTATGAAAATAATTTAAAAACAGCCCCCCAAAATTTTGAAAATCTTGGTTAGATTCAGAAATTGAACAACGAATCTTTTCTAAATTTTGACATGCCATAACATCCTGTAACCACTGAGCGTGATTAGGCGGAACAGCATCCTTCCATTTAAACAAAAGCGTCCTTCTAGCCATAAGAGAGATTTAGATTATGAAGACATACAGTCCTCTTTTATTGTCATTTGGTAATGCATGCATTAAGAAATGATACAATATTCCTCCGGTGTGATATCACAAAACACAGGACAGACCAAGACTGAAAAAACTAACAAAACCACATAATTATAACATATAGTTACAACAGTGCAACAATACCATAACTTGATGAAGAACAGTCCATGGTACAGTAAAAAAGTTCAAAGTCTCTCAAATGTCCCACATCTCACGCAGACGGGAGAAGGAAGAAAAACTCTTCCTGCCATGCCCGACCACAGTCCGACTCTGAGTCATCCGAAAACTTCGAGCCTCTGATCAACCCTCCGACACCGAGTACCGAGCACCATCTCTCTCCGAACGATTCGACCTCAATCTTGGTCGCCAACAGCAGGCAAAGCCGAGGATTTGAGGCCTTCCCTCCGGAAGATTCTCGATCGCGCAGTAACAACAGCAGCAAACCTGCTTTTCAGAAATTTCTCCAGATGTTCCTCTGTGCTGTCACATCTGTCTCCATCAAATCAGAATTGTCCATGGCCCCTATATTTAACGGATACAATATCATTTTCACCGGAGGGCTGCACACATGTGGCGCGCTGCTATCTCCTCCTCCCGCCTAAAAGCCAGAATGTGCAGATCAGATGTCTTCAAAATGATATCTTCCCTTCCAACAATACCAAATAGGGCAGTCAAGGGATTAGGCTTAAAATTTACTTTAAAGAGAACAGAAAAAAGTACCTGATAAGAACATATTAGATGACATTCTTAGATGAAATTCTACGAGTCTGTGGTGGCCAGTGCTATCATGTTTGCTGTTGTGCACTGGGGCAGCAGGCTGAGGGTAGCAGACACCAACAGAATCAACAAACTCATTCGTAAGGCCAGTGATGTTGTGGGGATGGAACTGGACTCTCTCACGGTGGTGTCTGAAAAGAGGATGCTGTCTAAGTTGCATGCCATCTTGGACAATGTCTCCCATCCACTACATAATGCACTGGTTGGGCACAGGAGTACATTCAGCCAGAGACTCATTCCACCGAGATGCAACACTGAGCATCATAGGAAGCCATTCCTGCCTGTGGCCATCAAACTTTACAACTTTTCCCTTGGAGGGTCAGACACGCTGAGCCAATAGGCTGGTCCTGGACTTATTTCCATCTGGCATAATTTACATATTATTATTTAATTATTTATGGTTTTATATTGGTATATTTATACTCTATTCTTGGTTGGTGCAACTGTAACGAAACCCAATGTCCCTTGGGATCAATAAAATATGACTATGACTATGACTACGAAACCATTCTATAATGGTTCAATATCCAATATTTATGATATGTTGTTGGGAATGAGAAATGATTCTTTAGACAAGATTAAAAAACTTTGAGAACAAGATTTATAGACCTCAATTTCAAAAGAAACGTGGAATGAGATTTTTAAATTGGTTAATACTTCATCGCTATGTGCTCGTCATTCCCTCCTACAATTTAAAGTGGTTTATAGGGCTTATATGACCAAGGATAAATTATCTCGTTTTTACAGAGATATATCTCCCTATTGTGATAGGTGTAACAATGGAGAAGCTTCACTTATTCATATGTTTTGGACTTGTCTAAGTCTTGGAAAATATTGGAAGGAAATATTTCAAATTTTTTCTGTACTCTTTAAAGTTTGTGATATAAGCTAATGATTTAGATGAAAATGTGGGTGGGCTGATTAGTAAGTTTGCAAATGACACAAAAATTGGATGAATTGTGGATAATATATAAGGCCATGGGAATTAATGTGGAATTATTGTTTGCATGGTGGGTGGTGGTGGTGGGGGGCTGACGCAGCCTGCTGGAACAAGTGCGGGGGGAGAGGGTGGAGGGTTGATACTTTGCTGCTGCTTGTGTGTGGGAGAGGGAAGGGGGCCTTGGAGTTCTAACATTATTCTGTAATGCATACTGTGAGGTTTTCTCCTGTTTCGTGGATGTCAGCAAAGAGTGCGAATTTCGGGTCGTATACTGTATACATTCTCTGATGTTAAATGGGACCATTGAACAGTGAAATGAGCAGTTCCACAACTTTAGATTCCTCTGTGTTATCATTTCAGAGGATCTGCCCTGGGCCCAGCATGTAAGTTTCATTGCAAAGCAAGCACGGCAGCGCCTCCACTTTCTTAGAAGTTTTCGAAGATTCGGCATGTCATCTGAAACTTCGACACACTTTTATAGATGTGTGGTGGAGAGTATATTGACTGGTTGCATTGGAAACACCAATCCCCTTGATCTGAAAAGCCTCCAAAAAACAGTGGATACAGCTCAGCCCATCACAGGTAAAACTTTCCCCACGAGTGAGCACATCAATATGGAGCATTGACGCAGGAAAACAGCATCCATCATCACCATCCAGGCCATGCTCTCTTCTCGCTGCTGCCTTCGGGATGGAGGTTCAGGGGCTTCAGGACCCACATCACCAGGTTCAGGAGCAGTTTATTGCCCCTCAGCCATCAGGCTCTCGCATCAGAGAGGATAACTTTACTGCACTCACCCCGTCACTGAACAGTTCTCATAACCTGTGGGCTCACTTTCAACGACACTTCATCTCATGTTCTTGGTATTTATTGCTTCTTTATCTATTATTATTATTATATCTTTTTCTCTTCTTTCTGTTTGTATTTGCACAGTTTGTTATCTGTTGCACCTTGGTTGCTTGACCGTCCTACTGGGTGCAGCCTTTCAGTGCTTCTATTGTGTTTCTTGTATTTATTGTGAATGCTCACAAGAAAATGAATCTCAGGGCTGTATATGGTGACACATATGCACTTTGATAATAAGAATATAACATAAGAACATAAGAAATAGGAGCAGGAGTAGGCCATCCGGCCCATCGAGCCTGCCCTGCTGTTCAATAAGATCATGACTGATCTGTCCGTAAACTCAGCTCCATCTACCTGCCTTTTCCCCATAACCCTTAATTCCCTTACCTATCGAACTGTTTCTTAAATATATTTAGTGAGGAAGCCTCAACTGCTTCCCTGGGCAGAGAATTCCACAGATTCACCACTCTCTGGGAAAAACAGTTTCTCCTCATCTCCATCCTAAATTTTCTCCCCTGAATCTTGAGGCAACGTCCCCTAGTTCTAGTCTCACCTACCAATGGAAACAGCTTTCCTAATTCTATCTTATCTATCCCTTTCAAAATTTTGTATGTTTCTATAAGATCCCCTCTCATTCTTCTGAACTCCAGAGAGTATAGTCCTAGGTGACTCGTTCTGAACTTTAGTTGTCAAAGGATTCATAAGGATGAAGGTCAGTTGGAAGTATGGGCAGAGTAATGGCAAATGCACTTAAGGAGTGCACTCTTCTTTGTGGCTTTATGTTGCAGGAGCAGCATTGGTGCCGGTGATGCAAAATGGCTAAATAAAATCATCAAAAATGTTAGATCTGTTCTTGGCTACAGCCCGGACTCTTTTGAGTTAGTGGTGGAGAGGAGGTCACTAAACGAACTGTTATCGATTATGGACAATCGGGCACATCCTCTCCATGACCTACTGAATAAACAGAGGAGCACCCTTTCAAACAGATTCATTCAGCTCCATTGTCACAAGGATCGTTGCAGAAAATATTTCCTACCAAATCCAATAAGCATGTACAACTGTTCATTTCTGTGCGACAGGAGAACACATATCATAGTACAATAGACACACCTCAAAGTTGCTGGTGAACGCAGCAGGCCAGGCAGTATCTCTAGGAAGAGGTACAGTCAACGTTTCAGGACCTGACGAAGGGTCTCAGCCCGAAACGTCGACTGTACCTCTTCCTAGAGATGCTGCCTGGCCTGCTGCATTCACCAGCAACTTTGATGTGTGTTGCTTGAATTTCCAGCATCTGCAGAATTCCTCGTGTCATAGTACAATAGTCTCTGTTTTATTATTTTGTACATTATTACTGCACATTGGTAAATCATTATTGTGTATGTTATTATTCTGTACTTTATTATTAGTTAATATTATTATTATTGCTAAGTGTACTTTTTAAGGTTGCTCTGTAACAAAATAATTTCCCACTCAGAAGGTCAGGCACCTTCGCAGGGAAATGAACAGAGTTAAGACTCAGATTAGATTCTGTTTCTCCCTCCACAACTGCTGCCTTACATTTTGAGTCTTTTTCTGCCCTTACTTCTGGTTTCCAGCCTCTGCTGTACTTTTGCTTTGGCTCAAGAAGTTATTTTCACTAAGCTAACAATTTAATGACAATCTACAGCTTGTGGCTATTTCTTCCTCGTAATGTTGCAAAATGATTTACAAGCTTTCTACATCAGTGACCGATCACACATGTATTTTCTTAGGTATTTAATCCCATTATTTCAATATTTAATACATCTTCTGTTGGTAATTATATAGCTGCTTAATGTCATCCACTATTCCCATCAACTACTTCCCATGTTGGCTTCCATTCTTTACTCAAATGACCAAATGCATTAACATAAATCCCAACATGGCTCAATATGTCAATACTTGTGTATGAGTTAATATTTTCATTGGAATTGCAACTGAAGATTATAATTTTATTTGAATAGACCTGCTAATTGAACTATCTGAATTGATAAATTATTTTACCGATGTTTAAAAAATATTTCTGCTCAATAAGCTCAATTAACATAATTCTTCTTTGATACTTCTTTCACAGCATATTCCTTAATCTTTTTCTAAAGAAATGCTCTTAAGTAGTTTACATCCATAATAGGGATGATATTAAATTAAATTCCTTACTAGTACGATTGTATGATTAGCAATCTTGACTTAACCTATTTATGTGTCTTGTCTCAGCCTTTCTTACTGGTAACTGCTGCATCAGCCCATCCAGAATTCCTGTAGTATCTAATGCAGAATTGCATCAAGTAAATTATTCCACATTGGGGGTTTTGTTGGCTTCTTGTTCCCTGACCTAGGACAACTGATGATTAAATGTAGACCATTCTATTTGCCTCAGGAGTTCTCATCCATGATCCTGACCGTGGTTTACATACCACCAGCGGATGACTATAAGCAAGTGCTCGCAAAACTGCACGATGCTGTTTGTAAACAAGAAACGGCCCATTCCGACGCTTTTCAGATTGGAGTCGGTGACTTTAACCCGGCCTGTTTGAAGAAAACCCTGACGAAGAGTCTCGGCCCGAAATGTCGACTGTACCTCTTCCTATAGATGCTGCCTGTCCTGCTGCGTTCACCAGCAACTTTGATGTGTGTTGCTTGAATTTCCAGCATCTGCAGAATTCCTCGTGTTTGCATGAAGAAAAGCCTGTCCAGTTATCACCTGAATGTAACCTGTTGCAGCAGAGCTCCCAACACACTGGACCACTGCTGCACTATGGTAAGGATTGACTATTGTTCTTTCGGAGACCACGCTTTGGCAAGTTGGCCCATTACCCGCATATAGAGAGAGCCTAACGAGCAAGGCTCCAGAGATCAAAACAGCTAAGAGAGGGTCACGGGAGGCAGAGCAATGGTTACAGGATTGCTTTGAGTCAGTGGACTAGGCCGTGTTTAAGAACTCATCTGAGGACCTGAATATGACTACACCAGGTTTGTTACCGACCTTATTAAAAGAGCTGTGGATGAGTGTGTCCACACAAAATCACTCAGGGTTCTCCCCAGTCAGAAGCCCTGGATGTACAATGAAATCTGGAATCTGCTGAAAGCCAGGTCAGAGGCGTTCAAGTGTGGAGATCAAGAATACCACAAGAGGTGCAGGAATGATCTGCGGAAAGCCATCTCCCGGGCGGAGTGGAGATTCTGGACTGGACTGGAATCAATGAGGGATGCTCGACAGCTGTAGCAGGGTTCGAACGCCATCACCTCCAACAAAGTTAAATCTTGCAGCATAAGCAAAGCTTTGCTGTCCCCTCCAGGTGAGCGCAATGCCTTCCATGCTCACTCGGATCACCAGAACAGGGAGGAACCATCGCACACCCTGAGGTCTCCTACTGATCCTTTGGTCTCAATATCTGAAGATGACGTGCGAGCTGCCTTCAAGAGAGTGAATTCAACGAAAGTATTGCGTCTGGATAGAGAACCTGGCCTAGTTTGGAAGACTTGTGATGACCAAGTGGCTGGTGTATTCACAGATATCTTCACTCTCTCGCTCTGGCAGTGTGTGGTACCCGCCTGCTTCAAGCAGGCTTCAGTCTTACAGGTGCCCAAGAGAATGGTAGCCCGTCTAAATGATTATCGGCCAGTGGCATTTACATCCACAGTGATGAATTGTTGAAGCAAATCAGCTCTTGTCGAGTGGCAACTTGGATCCGCTCCAGTTTGCCTACTGAAGCAACAGGTCTGCAGCAGATGCTATCTTGTTGGCTGTTCACATAACCCTGGAACATCTGGACAGCAAAGATACATACATCAGGATACTCTCAATCAATTACATCTCGGCATTTAACATCATCATCCCCTCAAAACTAATCAGCAAACTCCAAGACCTGGACCTCCATACCCGCTTGTGCAATTGGATCCTGGATTTCCTCACTTGTAGACCCCTGTTAGTCTGGTTCCCAAAAAGTCTCATCCACAATCTCCATCAGCACAGGCGCACCACAGGGATGTGTACTTAGCCCCTGCTCTGCTCGTTTTACACCTATGACTGTGTGGCCAAGTACAGCTCCAACACCATATACAAGTCTGCTGGTGACTTCACTGTTGTGGGCTGTATCAAAGGTGGTGATGAATCAGCACATGGGAGAGAGATTGAAAATTTGGCCGAGTTGTGTAATAACAACAACCTCTCACTCAGTGTCAATAAGACCAAGGAACTGATTGTAACTTCAGAAGAGGGAAACCAGAGGTCCATATGACAGTATTCAGAGGAACAGAGGTGGAGAGGGTCAGTAATTTTAAATTCCTGGGTGTCACTATCTCAGGGGACCTGTCCTGGACCCATCATATAAATATAATTGCGAAGAAAGCACCTCCACTTCCTCAGGAGGCTGCGGATATTCGGCATGTCATCAGAAAACTCAGCAAACTTCTTTAGATGCCAGGTGGAAAGTGTATTGACTGGCTGCGCTACAGCCTGCCATGGGAACACCAATGCCTTTGAGTGGAAAATCCTACAAAATGTAGTGGATTCGGCCCAGTACGCCATGATAAAAGTCTCCCAACCATTGCGTACATCTACATGAAATATTGCCATAGGAAAGCAGCATCCATCATCAAATATTCTAAACACCCAGGCCATGCTCTTTTCTTGTTGTTTCCATCGGTTAGAAAGGTCAAGAGCCTCAGCACTTACACCGTCAGATTCAAGAACAGTTACTACCCCTCAACCATCAGGCTCCTGAACAAAAGGGGATGGTTACACTCATTTAAGGGCTCTTACCTTGTTATTTCATGTTCATTATCTTTGCTATTTATTTATATCTGTGTTTGAACAGTTTGTTTACAGTTACTGTTCTATAGATTTGAATATGATTGTTCTCGGCAATTTTTTCTACCGAGGTGATTTGCCATTGTCTTCTACTGGGCAGTGTCTTTACAAGTCAGGTGACCCCCAGCCAGTATCAATGCTCTTCAGAGACTGTCTGCCTGGTGTCCGTGGTCGCTTCACCAGCTGCTCATATGGCCATCTACCCCCTGTTCCCATGGCTTCATGTGACCCTGATCAGGGGCTAAGCAAGTGCTACACCTTATCCAAGGGTGACCTGCAGGCACCTTACACCTCCTTTGATAGAGACGCATCTCCACCCCACCACCCATGTGTGTATATAAATAACCTGAAAGCATTTTCTGAATAGGTTTTATATAAAAATTTGTTCATATAGCACAAATAAAATCTCTGCAACACACATTAATAAATTTGAAATATTATCAAGTGTGACACATCGGTATTTTGCAAATGGTGTCATCAACCAGCGTGCAGAAACAACATCAATAACACAAGAGATCAACGATTGACAACATTAATGGTGCTGCTCTGAGCCAAGGCAACTTGCTGTTCTGTGAATGGTGCCAGGGGATCTTTTACAATCATTTGAAGAGGCATTTGGGAATTGTTTCTGAAAGGTGATACGTCTGCTAATGCAGCCTTCTGTTGGAATGGCAGCATAGATTATATGGTTAAGCCTTGGAAAGGTGCCCGAATCCTCAAACCTCTGACTCAAAAGGCAAGCGTGCTATCGCTGAGTCAAGTTGGTTGCTGCAAGGACCGGCCACAGATAGAATATGGTAAACTTCATCATTGATAGGCTCCCTGAATCAGAACACTCTCTTGATAACGCAAACACGCGGAAATCTGCAGATGCTGGAATTTCAAGCAACACACATAAAAGTTGCTGGTGAACGCTACAGGCCAGGCAGCATCTCTAGGAAGAGGTACAGTCGACGTTTTGGGCTGAGACCCTTCGTCAGGACTAACTGAAAGAAGAACTAGTAAGAGATTTGAAAGTGGGCGGTGGGGGGGAGATCCGAAATGATAGGAGAAGACAGGAGGGGGAGGGATGGAGCCAAGAGCTGGACAGTTGATTGGCAAAAGGGATATGAGAGGATCATGGGACAGGAGGCCTAGGGAGAAAGAAAAGGGGGCCCTTGCCCATCCTCTGGTTTTACCCCCCTCCCCCTTTTCTTTCCGTGCAGAGCTCGGAAAAAGCTACGCAACAGACTATTAACATCATAAATCAGCGAGTTATTAGTTATGTCTCCCCTCTCGCTGTGAAACGGGGACACCTTTTTTCCTTTATTAGGGAGGGAGAGAGAGAGAGAGAGAGAGAGAGAGAGCCTGTGGTATGTTCAGTTACCAGGTGAACAAGTAGTCTTTGGGGTACTGCAAGTCTATGTCTTTATTGATGCTTTGCTGCGCGCTTGAGTGCTCGGTGGAGGGCAGTGATGCTTTTTGGTAGTGGGGGGGGGTTGTCATTGCCTTGCCACTGCTTGTGTGTGGGAGGAGGGAGCTGGGGGAGGGGCTTTGGGATTCTACCATTTAACTGTTATTCATTCTTTGGGACACTCCTCTGTTTTTGTGGATGTTTGCGAAGAACAAGAATTTCAAGTTGTATATTGTATACATTCCTCTGACATTAAATGTACCCATTGAAACCTACTGAGATTGTCGGCTCACAAATTTTCTTATTTATCTGATCTATCTATGACTCCCAACCAACTAGAGCAGCTGATCCTTACTGGAGCTAGTTTAGGAATGGACAATACATTTTGCTCTTGTCAGTGACGTATGTTTCGCATGGACAAATTAAACTAAAACAGAAACATAACATGTGTAAAATTACTTCCATTACAATTAGGAATAAACTACACTTCTGGGATTCTGCTGATTTATGTTCCATTGCAGAATTACCTCTCATTTATCACTAGTAACATTTTCATCCATTTCACTAATTTCTTATTAATTTGACTACCTCTAATTCAAAGATTCAAATACATTTATTATCAAAGTATGTATGCAGTGTACAACCCTGAAATTTGTCTTCCCACAGACAGCCTTGAAACAAAGGAAAACCATGGAACTTGTTCAAAGGAAAACATCAAACTCCAATACACAAAAAAAAAACAACAAATCATGCAAACAGCAAAGAGTAAAAAAGCATAGAATATAAAACACCAAACACCAAGTTACCAAAACAGTCCAGGCATAGTCAGCCCATCTCGGTACAGGCTAACCCGGTGTTGTGTCTTTGATATCCGCAGGTCACAGTGCCACTCCGCTCTGATCAATATCAGAGAAAAATAGCAACAAATAAAAGGAGTGACCAGAAACCAGAAACACATAATAACATGAACTGCAGAGACTAAACCACAAATCACATTCATTAAACCTTGTCCAAGGCCCAGGACCCAAGACTCTCCAGCAGCATCGAGCAAAAGGAAGAGAGTATTGTTCATAAAGGGACTATTTCCTCTGGGAACATCGGGCGAGAGGAAGAGAGAGACCGGTTACCCACAGACACCTTCCCCTGGAGGCAGCGAGCCAGAGGGAGACAGGGACGAGTTACCCTCAGGGAGTCAGTGCTGAAAACCCACCCGCCTTCCGCTCTTGTCCTCAATGGTTTCTTCCTTCCTCAATGCTTTAAGAAGGAGATGGTGGCACGATGCAGCGCGCGTGGCCGTTCTGAATGAATATCGATATGTGTAACTAGGGGGCCGTGCATCAATCCGGATTTGATGGGGACAGCCATGAGAAAGCACAGGGGAACATCTGGTGAAACTTCTGAAATGCCCGCTTCGCTGCCGCTGCTACTGTGCGATCGAGAATCTCCGGAGGTGAAGGCCCCAAATCCTTGGCTTTGTGTATTACCTGTTGCCGGCGCCAGGGTTGAAACGCTCGGCCGAGATTGTGCTCGGTGCTCGGTGTCGAATAAGTGGTCAGAGGCTCGGAGTTTTTTGGACAGACTCGGAGTCGGACTGTGGGGGTCGGATGCTTCCGGGATGCTGCATCGGCAAGTTGGCGGCGCTGGAGGTTTACCGTCTGCGTGGGATGATGGGACTTTCGAGTGACTCTGAGACTTGTACTGTGCCATGGTCTATTATCAAATTACGGTATTGCTTTGCACTGTTGTAACTATATGTTATAATTATGTGGTTTTTGTTAGTTTTTAAGTGGGTTTGTCATGTGTTTTCGTGATATCATTCTGAAAAAACATTTTTATCATTTCTTAATGCATGCATTACTACATGACAATAAAAGGGGACTGCGTGTCCTCATAATCATAATCATAATTGGTGCTAAATGGAGCCAATCACAGGCTCGTGCCCCGACTCCAGGCTTCTTGGCCTCTAGCCCCCACACTTCACTTGATACCTCATTGAACTCACTCGGAGACAGCAAAACGCCAGATCACTCAATCGGCCCAAAATCACACCACCAAAACGTAGATCACAGGCTCCAACAGTAGCTGAGCCACCTTTGCAAGAAAAAGGCATAAAAGGAGTGAAAAAAGTAGTTTCATGAACCGTCTGGAGGATGTCACCCTTAGTCATGATGTTCGCTGGCGCCATCTTTAATCTTTAAGCCTGTAACGATGTAGGTAAGCACAATTTCAGACAGAGAGAGCAATGGTGTTGGTCAAAGACTTCAAACTTTACTTCAACAGTCAGAGACAGTCAGTACAACCGTCTTGCTACAATCACTTGTTCAGATTCCAACTAAAATACACAGGCAACTTTAGAGTTCACTGAGAAAATTAACAAAACGGTTTCAGGTAAGCTGTCTCGCAGGATTCAAGGCTTCGGGAGAAAATCGGGCAGTCAGTCGGCAAAACAAAAGGGGTGGTCCCAAGTATGTCTTCTCAGTACCGACACAGGTAAGCAATTCCACAGCGAAAGACTAACTCTAGCGGTTAATTCTCACAAGCAGAGCAAGTATCAAGGCTGAGCAACTGGTAGACGCAGTCACCGACCTTAAACACCTCTCAATCAATGTCAACTGAGTCTCTTAGTCCAACTGAGATTCCTCTCAGAGATTTGGGGTGATGATCTCTGCCCAGACAGATGGCGTCATTGCTCTTGGAGGTGTCAGTGCCACCTGCTGGGCGCTTGAGGTGTTACAAAGCTTTAAATGTTTCAGACCGTAAACACGAGGAATTCTGCAGATGTTGCTTGGCCTGCTGCGTTCACCAGCAACTTTGAAATATTTCAGACCATTAGACTATAAGATATAGGAGCAGAATTAGGCCATTCAGCCCATCGAGTCCACTCCGCCATTTCATCATGGCTAATCCCAGATCCCATTCAATCCTTCCTTGTCATAGCCAGGGGTAGAAATGGGGATAAGCTCCCACTACCTACTAAGTGATCTCAATGTCAAGTGTTTCCAGTAGCCTCTGACAACCAAGTTCAGCTTCTGGCCTTCTGTTGTGGATTAACTACTAAGCCCAGCAGAACCAGCAGGGCAAAGTTGCGTTACTGGTGCAGGCAGATGGGGCTCGTCAGCCGTGGTTGGTAGCTGATCTAGGAGAAGGAAAGCTCTGATCTCAAGCCTCCGCTGCCTTGCAACTTTGCCCACTCATGGGGAAGGCTTCAGGAGTAAACCTCAAGGAACAATCCGGAGCTGGACTCCCTAAGGCAATCTCATGTTGAGTTCCACGCTGACTGGCCACTCCTGCGACGCCGTTCGTGTCAAGTTGCTTCGGTTTCTGCTGTTACTTTGGAGTCATCAGATGTGTGGAGAAGGGTTAGCCTGCTGCATGGGCAACAGCTTGCTCTCCATGTTGTACTCCCTGTCTTGCTTCCTGACTTGCATATCACCTAGACAGCTAGGACACAACATCCATGCGTGACCTCGACCAACAAAGGGCCTCAAATGATTTGTCAAAATCAAGCCAACTTACTTTGTCTTGAAAACCTATGTCAACCAATTTATTTATAGAGTCTATTTGGGAGGGGGTCTAACATTTCTCTGTCATTCATTCTTTGGGTTTTTTTTCCTCTGTTTTGTGGATTTCTGTGAAGAGTAAGAATTTCATACTGTATACGTTCTCTGATATTAAATTGAACCATTGAAACCTAGAGTCATAGAAAAGTACAGCACAGAAACAGGCCAATCGGCCCATCCAGTCTGCACTGAACTATTTAAATTGCCTACTCCAATCGACCAGCACCAATAAACTTGCGAGATTTATTTTCTCATAAATTTAGAACAGATCAGAGGATATAGAAATTAAATTTTGTGTGTATGAAAAGAAATAGAAAAAAAATTATTTGCTCACTTAAACTTCTGCACTGTTCCATTAATAATAATACCCTATTATCTTTCTTTCTTTCTTTCTTTCTTTCTCATGTTCTGCAATTTGGTTCAGATTTGTAAATATATTTACTGTGTCCTGCAATTTTAAGACTCATAAAGACTTTTCATAATCACGAGAAGCGTTAACACAATAAGTGACAAAACAGAGATTTTTTAATATCTCTGTTCATTAATTAAGTGACCGGAGAGACTCTGAAGCTGATGGATATAGAATTCTTTATTCAGCCTTCGCGACACTCTTGGAAGAAGAGGCCTGCCTGACCCAATATTATATGACATTTTTATATGCTGAAGAATAAAGGTAACGGCAGGACAATGCTATAGTTACAATGTATCTACAATGCTTCCTTCGAATTACATATAATTTTCAAACACCTCCAATTTCACACCAACACTCCGGACACTCAAAATTAATGTTAATCCCCATTGTCTCTTTAGGTGCATTCATGCATATGCAGACATCTCAGGTGATCAACCCTGGTCCGCAGCACCAGGAACACCATTGTCCTGAGCTGTATTTTAAATTCAACCTACAATTCACATTCAGATCTGAAGATTGGTTGCTGTTGAAATTAATATTTGCTATTTACCCTAACTTCAGAATACGCCCCAGTAGAATTCTTGTAATTACCACAAACGTTAACACAGAAAGTGATAGAGTTTAAGATTTTTAATTTTATATGTTCATTCATATTGATTCTTAAAATATTGAATTAAATTATGCAGAACCTGATTTTCCTTAATGCAAGAAGGAGTTTTCATGCAGTATGATCAATCTTTGCAAATCACTTTATAACGTTATCAATATATCCAAAAAATTGTTAGGATTAACTGCTTGTAAGTATATTTTTCAGTCAGAATTCAACCTAAAATAGGACTTAAAAAGGAGAAAATAGTTACTAATTATTTTCTGAACTATTGTCTACTGTAGCGAGGGTGGTGGGGTGGAGATGCGTCTCTACCGAAGTGGGTGTAAGATGCTTCTTCTCTGCGCTAGCCTGCAGGTCACCCTTGGGCAAGATGAAGTTCCTGCTAAGCAACCCGCCAGCGCGCCCCCCCCCCCACCCCGCCTGCCGATTAGGGTCACACGAAGTTATTGAAGCAGGTGGTGGATGTTCATATCACAAATCCTGGTTTTGCGACCACTGATGCCAGACAGGCAGTCTCTGTAAAGTATTGATAATGAGTCTTGTGAAGACACTGCCCAGAAGAAGGCAACAGCAAACCACTTCTGTAGAAAAATTTGCCAAGAACAGTCATGGTCATGGAAAAAACATGATCGCCCACACCTTACGACACAGAGCGTATGAACGAACGAAGCGATGTAGCTACTTCCTTGCAGCTGCCTGACAGCCCAGTCGTAAACCGATTTTGGATGTGTAAAATATTTACATGTCTTAAGAAGTCCATATACTTTTAGTGAAGTGGGCAATCTTAGCATTCAAAACAATCTCCACAGATTTGACAGTGGCATTAACAAGAGGATGCTGTCCAAGTTGCATGCCATCTTGGACAATGTCTCCCATCCACTACATAATGTACTGGGTTGGCACAGGAGTACATTCAGCCAGAGACTCATTCCACCAAGATGCAACACAGAGCGTCATAGGAAGTCATTCCTGCCTGTGGCCATCAAACTTTACAACTCCTCCCTTGGAGGGTCAGACACCCTGAGCCAATAGGCTGGTCCTGGACGTATTTCCTGGCATAATTTACATATTACTATTTAATTATTATGGTTTTATTACTATTTAATTATTTATGGTGCAACTGTGATGAAAACCAATTTCCCTTGGGATCAATAAAGTATGACTATGACTATGACTATAACAAGTGACTGATTCAGAGTAATCTGCTGTGTGCTACAAAAGATTTCTCTCTCAATCAACATCGTTAATAAAGACCGGATTATCTGGGCACAAGAGAATCTGCAGATGCTGTAAATCTTGAGCGACACACACAAAATGCCGGAAGAACTCAGCAGGATCTCACTGCTACCATCAGGGAGGAGGTACAGGAGCTTGAAGGCACACACTCAGCGATTCAGGAACAGCTTCTTCCCCTCTGCCATCTGATTTCTAAATGGGCATTGAACCCATGAACACTACCTCACTACTTTTATTTTCTCTTTTTGCACTAATTATATATATTTATATTTCTTACTATTTTTACAGAGGACGGGGAGGAGGTCTGGCCCTGCACACGTAGCACACAGGCCCACCGGTGTGTGGACACACCCTGGTGCTCGTGAACCAGACCCCCAGCTACGGGTAAATAGCCCCACAGCTTTGTGGACAGCCTCGGGAGAGACCAAGGCTACTGGGAGTAAACACAGACAGCAAATCCAGAGTGGAGCCTCTAAGGCGGCTGGACGTCATTGAACATCCTTCCGGCAGCTCCTGAAGCCAAGCTGGTGCCAAATATATTGCCTCATAAGCTTTCCTTTGGACTACAATGGTGAGGCCGAGAGGGGGATCTTGACGACTGGGCATCTCAGGGTCTCCATACCTTCCGCTCAGGCTTGTGATGTTGATGACCATTACCCATTGTCCTTCAAGAAAGACGGATGCCAACCAACCATATTTCTTACTGTGATTCACAGTTTTTATTGTTATGTATTACAATGTACTGTTGCCACACAACAACAAATTTTAGGACATATGCCAGTGATATTAAACCTGATTCTGATTCAGATCAGGTAGCACCCATGAGGCGGATCCAAAGGCCGATAAAGTGGCTCTGCACCGCTCTGTGGAGAGCGAAGGGCATGACAAGCCACAGAAGATGTCATGGTCACCCACTGGAACCAAGGAAGACCCCAATTTGTGATGCTTATTCAGAACACTGGACCTGGACGTCTGAGGTTGAGAGAGAGGAAATACCCCAGTGCAAAGGCCTTTCCATTTCAAAAATTCACCTGCACAACTTTCCTGTCATTGTAGGACATGGTGGACAACCACCAAGATATTTTTATGAGCTTGGTTTGGATCTTTAAGTCTCATCTAAAGAGAAATAACCAAACTGGTCCCAAGTATGCAATGTTGTATTTATTCACTAATTATCATTTAAGAACTTGGGTAGTGATACGGAATCCTGCTTAAGGGTTTCGGCCCGAAACATCGACTGTACTTTTTTCCAAAGATGCTGCCTGGCCTGCTGAGTTCCTCCAGCATTTTGTGTGTGTTGCTCAGATTTCCAGCATCTGCAGACTTTCTCTTGTTAGTGATCTTGAGGGGCGACGCTTAGAGAGAGATGTGGGCTGGACGCCAGAAGTTGGGACCAGCTTGATGCACACCATGACTGGACTGGGGCCAACATTTGTGCTGTATTGCTCATTGACTCCAGGACTCTTAATTACAAGCCTGTCACTAAAGACATAAACACAAGAAAGTCTGCAGATGCTGGAAATCCAACGCAACTCATACACAAAATGCTGGAGGAACTCAGCAAGTCAGACGACATCTATGGAAAAGAGTAAACAGTCGACGTTTCAGGCCGAGACCCTTCATCAGGACGGTAAAGGAAGGGGGAAGAAGTCGAGAATAAGAAGGTGGTGGTGGGGGGGGGGAAGGGAGGAGGAAGTACAAGGTGACAGGTGATAGGTGAAATCGGGAGAGGGGGAGGGGTTGAAGTAAGGAGCTGGGAAGCTGATTGGTGGAGAAGGGGGGATCTGATAGGAGAGGACAGAAGACCATGGAAGAAAGAGAAGGGCGAGGAGCACCAGAGGGAGGTGATGGGTGGGTAAGGTGAGAAGGTGTGAGAGGGAAACAAGAATGGAAAATGGTGAAGGAGAGGGGGCAATTTCCGGAAGTTTGAGAAATCAATTTTCAAACCATATTTGGATCTTATTGCAATGATGAACTTACTCAAAGATTGGCCAGTGAGACTGATCCAAACAACATTTTGATTTCAAGGGATCCAAGGGAGCAGAGATCCAGAAAGGCAAGTGTGCATTTAAAATTATTTTGTCCGTTACTTCTCCTACACTCTTGTTACAGTTTCTGCTAAACTGTAAATCAAAAACAGGCATATAATTTCATAGCCTTCGTTTCTTTGAATCTATCTGTCTATTAACAGTGAACAGGTAATGTTGGGATCCCAGATTCTTGACTTGAAGATATTGCAAAGAAATGCTGGTGGTCCTAACTGATTTTGAAAAATTTAAATCTTGCATGCATCCCACAATGTGAGGGAGTAAAATTCTTTGTGTTATGACTCTGTTGGAATGTACAGACATGTGAATTTTTAAGTCTAATGGCTTGTAGAAAGAGGCTGTCCCATAGCCTGTTGATCCTGGCTTTAATGCTAAGGTACCATTTGCCAGATGGAAGCAGCTGGAACAGTTTATGGTCGGGGCGACTGGTGTCCCCGATGATCTTCCAGGCCTTCTTTCTGCACCTGCTGCTGTAAATGTCCTCAGTGGAGGGAAGTTCACGTCCACAGATGCTCTGGGCTGTCCGTGCCACTCTCTGCAGAGCCCAGCGATCAAGGTTGGTGTAGTTCCTGGACCAGGCGGTGATACAGCCAGTCGGGATGCTCTCAGTGGTGCCCCTGTAGAAGGCCTTGAGGATCTGGGGGCCCATGCCTAAGTTTTTCAGTCGCCAGAGATGGAAGAGAGGCGGTTGTGATTTTTTTTCGCCACAGTCAGTGTGTACAGCCCAGGTGAGATCTTTGGTGATGTATATACCAAGGAGCTTGAAATTACTCAGTCTCTCAACTGCAGACCCATTGAAGTTGATCCATTGAAAGTCAACTGCAGAGGCAATGAAGAGCCTGCCAGTATAGAGGTTTCTGTACTGGAAGTGGTACCCCTCCATCTTCCTGACTGTACTCTAACGCTGGACACCTCTAGGACTAGGAGAGGGGAACCTTCCCACTGGATTGATTGATTGATTGATTTATTTATTTAGATACAGCACGGAACACACCCTCCATCCCTTGAGGTGTGCCACCAGCAATCACTTGATCTAATCCTAGCCTAATCATGGGACTATTTACAATGACCAATTAATCTACCAACCGGTAGGTCTTTGAACTGTGGGAGGAAACCCACACAGTCACGGGGAGAATGGCCAAACTCCTTACAGGCAGCAGCAGGAATTGAACCCGTGTCACTTATACTATGCCAGCCACTACGATACCGTGCCACCGCCCTGGTGAGGCCTGGCAATTGAATAGGGAGCAAAGTCTGGGGATGTTCTTTTTTAATCGATTGAGTTTATTTTTTTACTTGTTGTTCAGTGCTTCCGTCTTGCTTTTTAGACACTTTAAATCATTTAAAAAATGTTTTAGCTTTGTGATTGACTTTTAACAGTTTTGAATGTTACAGAATGTCAGTAAAGCTGACGCTGTTTGAGATTGTGCTCCCTGCAGAGACTGCTCCTTTTATCTTTCAGTTCTTTGACTTAAGATCTGGATGAAGCTTCGCTGTCGGCCTGACGTGAGTGACAAATCACACACTCTATCTTCAATTGTAGTTTGATTGCACCCTTTATCTCTACAGTTCAAGAAATCATTCCAAACCAAATTTAAAAGGAGGAAAAAACATCTGCTGGAATTCTCCCTCAGGAACAAGGTTCTATTTTGGATTTGTGTGTTCTGAGGGGACTGATTGAGGCCAACATGGGAACCGACAGACTCTTCCATAGATTGGACTGAAAATGGCTGACAGGGCGCATGGGTTTCTGAGATGGTCCGCTCCTTCTATCAGTTAAATGGGCTGCTTATCCTCCTGGTGGGCATGGACGAAGTTCTTAGCACCATCCTGAACGCAGATTCATCTGCATTAGTCATATTGAATCCCAGTACCCCACCTTTCTCAAATGTGAGGAAGCCTGCAGATGCTGGAAGTCCAAAGCAACCCCCACAAGATGCTGGAGGAGATCAGCAGGTCAGGCAGCGTCTATGGAGATGAATAGACACGTGGGTCATGACCAAAGAAAAATGGATAGCGTCCCTTTGCGCTTTAGTGCAAGAGTGTTTATTAGGTGTGTCGAAAATTGAACTTACAAAAATTGGTGACAGTTCATGAAAAGAAAAATGCCAGTAGTTACAAAATGGTATTTACAAGAAAACACGATAATAGCTCCATTCTTAGTCCAGTGTGAATTCCTGGCAGCCCCCTATCTCTCTCCGACTGAGGGTAATGAGCTTTTCTTTAGGCTCCAGGACACATCATCTTTAATTACCAGCAAAAGACTACACATGAATCAGAAATTAATGCACTCCACAATGTATTACAATCATATTACAAAATAAACAGATGTCTACCTTAAATACGGTATACAAACAGCACATTCACATTTACACATCCCCATTATTAAAGATATGGAATGCTTCTTTACCCTTTCCCCTCCTCTATGCACTCTATCTGCCCACCACCCACACACTTCTCCCACTGTGTCCTCTCCCCCTACTGCCCACTCCATCTCCCTTATTCATTTCTATAGTTCACCTTCCTCGAGTTCATCACCTGTAGCCCTTTGTTGCCTCTACCTATCACCTCTCAGCCTCTGTCACCGTTTCACCTTTCCTTCCTCCTCACCTGGTCTTGTAGGCAAAATGGCCTCAACTGTGGACATTTTGGATTGAAAGAGGACACTGACCTTCGTTCATGCACATGTTGACAGTCTTGTTAAGAAGGCGTATGGTGCGATGGCCTTCATCAGCCGTGGGACTGGGGTCAAGAGCCACGAGCTATATAAGACCTTGGTCATCTCTTTCTCCAATACCTTCCCCTTGGCTGGCCACCCCCCTCTCTATCTTTCAGACCAGAATTCTCAATCGAAAATTAACACTGTCCATTTCCCTCCACAGATGCCGCCTGACCCAAGTTCATCCAGCAGTATTTTTGTTGCTTGTATTTATTCAAGGAGAAACCAAACACATCCTTGAACTGTTTTTTTTTCTGTCCAGCTGGTGCTCTCTTCCCATGGAAGAGCTCAAAGCAGAGTGTCTTTTTGAGGAGTCAGGCAAGGGTCTTGTAGGCAATATGGCCTCGATAGTGGATGTTTTGGACTGTAAAAGGACACTGACTTTGATTCATACACATATTGTTGTTAAAAAAGGCGTATGGTGCGATGACCTTCGTCAACCATGGGATTGAGTTTAAGAGCCGTGAGGCAATGTTACAGCTATATAAGACCTTGGTCAGACCCCACTTGGAGTATTGTGTTCAGTTCTGCTCACCTGGCTACAGGAAGGATGTGGATACTATGGAGAGAGTGCAGAGGAGATTTACAAGGATGTTGCCTGGATTGGGGAGCATGTCTTATGAGAATAGGTTGAGTGAACTTGGCCTTTTCTCCTTGGAGCGACCTGACAGAGGTGTATAAGATGATGAGAGGCATTGATCGTGTGGATAGCTAGAGGCTTTTCCCCAGGGCTGAAATGGCTAACACGAGGGGGTATAGATTTAAGGTGCTTGGAAGTAGGTACCATGGGGATGCCAAGGGGAAGTTTTTCACACACAGAGAGTGGTGGATGCGTGGAATGCACTGCCAGTGACAATGGTGGAGGCGGATACAATAGGGTCTTTTAAGAGCCTCTTAGATAGGTACATGGAGCTTAGAAAAATAGAGGGCTGTGCACTAGGGAAATTCTGGCCAGCTTCTAGAGTAGGTTACATGGTTGGCACAACATTGTGGGCTGAAGGGCCTGTAATGTGCTGTAAATTTCTACAGTTCTATGATTATGATTCTTACGTCTTTCCTGTAAATGTGGAAGATATTACAAAGTCTTCCTAAGTATTGTATAGGGTGGCACAATAGTGCATCAATTAGCACAACACCTTTCAGCGTCAGCAAGTACCAACTAGGCTTCACTCCCTGCTCCTGTCTGTAAGAAGTTTGTAAGTTCTTGCCATGATTGTGTGGGTTTCCTCTGGCTTCTCCAGTTTTCTCCCACATTCTAAAGACATATAGTGCCATGCAGAGGTCTTAGGCACATATATATCACTAGGGTGCCCAAGACTTTTGCACTGTCCTGCATTTGTCCAAGTGGAGCGGAGAGCGAGTTTGTAAATCTGGTGGGAGCAAAGGAGTTCAATTTCAGTGGTCAGCTGAATTTGAGGAGGGTGTTCCCACAGTCTCTCTTGATTGATGAAACCAAAAGACTTTGGTGAGGCCAAGAAGGGACACGCACAATGGCTGGAGCTTCTCCTCAAACTGTTCTTGAGTTGCTGCACAGCGATGATCACGCCCACTGTACTGCGAGGATTTCTGCTGAAACATGAGAGACAAATTCATAGCCTCATCGGCCACATCTGGGAAGACAACGATAGATAAAGCGGTGTCACAGGTCGACAGGGTTGTAAAGAAAGATTTTGGTACATTGGCCTTCATAAATTGAAGTAGTGAGTACAGGAGATGGGTTGTTATGTTGAAGTTGTATCAGGCATTGGTGAGGCCTAATTTGGAGTATTGTATGCAGTTTTGGTCACCTACCTACAGGAAAGATGCAATCAAGGTTGAAAGAGCACAGAGAAAATTTACAAGGATGTTGTCAGGACTGGAGGACTTGAGTTATAAGGAAAGATTGAGTAGGTTAGGGCTTTATTCCTTAGAATGTAGAAGATTGAGAGGAGACTTGATAGAGATATACAAAATTATGAGGGGTATAGATGGGATAAATGCAAGCAGGCTTTTTCCACTGAGGTTGGGTGAGACGACATCTAGAGGTCATGGGTTAAGGGTGAAAGGTGAAAAGGTTAAGAGGCATATGAGGGGAAACTGCTTCACTCAGAGGATGCTAGGAGTGTTAAACAAGCTTCTTGCACAAGTGGCGCATGCGAGCTCGATTTCAACTTTAAGAGAGGTTTGGATAGGTACATGGACAGTAAGGGCATGGAGGGCGATGGTCCTGGTGTCGATTGATGGGAGCAGGCAGTTTAAATGGTTCAGCATGGATTGGATGGGCCAAAGGGCCTGTTTCTGTGCTGTACTTTTCTATGACTGTACCACCCTATATTTCGCAGGATGCTTCAGAACTGTGGTAGTCACACCCACATTCAAGAAAGGATACAAAAGACAAAGGCAGTAACTACCAAGAGATCCCACCTCCCACCCCCCCCCCCCCGTGCTGTCCACCACAGAGACAGTTACCACCAGGGTCCTCTTCAACCATTTCCTCTTGGTGACCATTCAGCTATTCCCCAAATTACCGTGTGAATTCTGTCCATCCAGAGGGACAGGGGACCTTTTGTAAAATACTAAATGAACTATCGAACATTTTTTTAAGGCCAGGGCCTTGTTCTCCCTTGAACACTGCCCTTCGCCCACACCCCGGACGATTACAGAAAGCCGCTGTGTAGTGGCACCACTGAGAGTTGCTCCCGTACTTCCCAGCAGTTAACAAAGAAGGATTCACGAAAGCCTTTATTGTAGATCCAGCAGCAAGTGTGGGCGGCGCACCACGGCAGGAACATCTAGCCTGACACATTGAGAAGTGAGAACGACCGACAATAAACGCAGCCTTGGGCTCACAAGTGGCTCTGTCCTGGATCATTGCTGCTAATGATCAGAAACAGTCTTTATTGCTTGTGGTGAATCTCAAGGTGAAAATGATCAGTTGTTATTCTGAGTTTTTCTGTCAGGCTGAATGTCTTTGATCTAAGGGCTCAAAATCCTTTGGAGAGGACATCCTGGACATGTTCTGCTCCGCAATAGGTGACTACAGCCAAGAGCTGTGGGCCTTGCATGTGTGTGACCTTTGAACTTCTACGAGCCGTGTACATGGTTGTGCGAATATTACCATGAGACCATAAGAGATAGGAGCTCCCTCTTAGCGAAGTGAGTCGGAAATGAAATCAGGCAGCAGGGATTTAAGATAATTAGTAAAAGGATTGGTGGGGAGAGGACAGAAACATTCTCCAGCTGATCTCTGGAGATGACTGCCTGTAAGGGTGGTGGACAGAAAGACCCTCTTACTTTCGAAAAGCATTGGGGTGTGCATTCACTGAGATGTGATCTTGCAGGGACCAAAGACTCCGTGCTGGACGGGGGAATTAGACTGGGTCAGTTTTTTGTTTGGTGGCCAGTAAGGACAAAATCCCATAAATTGTCACTGATCCTAAATGATGAATCTTTCTTTCATACCATGTAGCAGCTGCTATATTTCATAAAGATAGGAACCGGAATTGATAGCATGATTTCACCACACTTTCTGGGCATTCCAAGCCACTTTATACACTATAAAGTTTATTTGAAATACAGCCACTATACAATGCAAGAAATACACCAACCGATCTTTCCCAGTAAGCTCACACAGACAATAATGTGTGGGCACGTGGCCAAGTGGTTAAGACATTGGACTAACGATCTGAAGGTCGTGAGTTTGAGCCCCAGCCGAGGCAGCATGTGTTGTGTCCTTGAGCAAGGCACTTAACCACACATTGCTCTGCGATGACAATGGTGCCAGGCTGTATGGGTCCTAATGCCCTTCCCTTGGACAACACTGGTGTCGTGGAGAGGGGAGACTTGCAGCATGGGCAACTGCCGGTCTTCTATACAACCTTGCCCAGGCCTGCGCCCTGGAGAGTGAAGACTTTCCAGGCGCAGATCCATGGTCTCGCAAGACTAACGGATGCCTTTATTTATAAGACCATTAGGTATAGAAACAAAATTAGCCCATTTGGCCAATTGAGTCTGCTCTACCTTAGGTGTATACGATGATGAGAGGCATGGATAGACAGAGGCTTTTTCCCAGGGCTGAAATGGCTAACACCAGGGGCATAGGTGCTTGGATGTAGGTACAGAGGGGATGTCAGGGGTCAGTTTTTCACTCAGAGAGTGGTGGGTGCGTGGAATGCACTGCCAGTGATGGTGGTAGAGGTGGATACGATAGGGTCATTTAAGTCTAGGCAGGTACATAGAGCTTAGAAAAATAGAGGGCTCTGTGGTAGGGTTATCCTGGGCAGTTTCTGGAGTAGGTTGCATGTTCAGCAAAGCATTGTGGGCCGAAGGTGCTGTAGATTTCTATGTTTCATCATGGCTGATCCATTTCCCTTTCAGCCCCAGTCTCCTGTCATCTCCCCGTAACCTTTCCTGCCCTGACTAATCAAGGATCTATCAACCTCTGCCTTAAATATACCCAATGACTTGGCCTCCAGAGCTGCCTGAGGCTTCAGTTGGAATATATGCTTGTTATAACCACAATGGGCGAGTTAACATAACTTTCATATCCCCCGCTTTCTGCCCAATGTCAAGGCTATTTCCACTTCATGAGTACTTGAAGTACTTAAATCCAAAATCACCACTTTTTAAAATATTTATGCAATGTCAGAGCACAGACGGTTGATTTCCCTCAATTATATATTTTTTTAAATCAGTCTTCATGCTTCAAGCTTTCGCTCTCTTTTAAGTTTTGTCATTTTGTTCACTTGTCAATCATTTCAAAACATGCTCTTCCTTTGATCTTTCAGTGCGCATTTCATGCTCCTCGCATAGTCCACTAGTGAAGCCACTCTTCTTTGCTTCAGAGTCCTTGGATTTGTGTGCCTGATCGACACTCTTCCTCTCTGATCATCAAATCATCCCTCTTCTGAGGAGACGTCTTTGGGCTATTTCTAAACCAGTCCGCCAAACATTCTGTTTGATGTGCAATTGCTATCGGCCTGATTGCACCAAGCTCACTATCGTTGGAATTGAATATCTTGTACCTGCATTGCAGAAGAAAGAATTTGCATTTAGATAGCTTCTTTTGTAAGCTCAGGATATCTTAAAACACTCAAGCCAAAGAAACACTTACAAGGTATTCTAAAATGCATGAAAATATAGCAGAAAACTGGTGCATCGCAAGCCATCATAACTTAAACTTAAAGGCATCCGTTAGTCTTGCGAGACCATGGATCTGCACCTGGAAAGTCTTCACTCTCCAGGGCGCAGGCCTGGGCAAGGTTGTATGGAAGACCAGCAGTTGCCCATGCTGCAAGTCTCCCCTCTCCACGCCACCGATGTTGTCCAAGGGAAGGGCATTAGGACCCATACAGCTTGGCACCAGTGTTGTCGCAGAGCACTGTGTGGTTAAGTGCCTTGCTCAAGGACACAACACGCTGCCTCGGCTGGGGCTCGAACTCACAACCTTCAGATTGCCAGTTGAATGCTTTCACCACTTAGCCATGTGCCCACATAAAGAGCATCGATAAAAGGGGCAAATTTAACCTTCTTGGAAACCTACAGATTGTATGTGTAGTGGTTAGTGTGATGCTTTAAAGCTCCACTGATCAGGGTTTAGTTCCCTTGGCTTTCTGTGAGGAGTTCGTATGTCCTCCCTGTGACTGTGTGGATTTCCTCTGGGTGCTCTGTTTGCCTCCCACGGTCCAAACACATACGAGTTAGAAAGTTCTAGATGTGCTATGTTGGAGTTGGTGGCATGGCGACACCTTTGCGCCCTCCCAACCGTGCCCTGTGTTGTGGTGTGGTAAATTTTGCAAAGTATCGAATGTTATGGTGAGTGGTCACTGCAGACAGTGAGGGAGCAGGCGGAAACAGGGGATGGGCCACGCTGGGGCATTGCGAGGCGTGGTGTGTTCAAGCCGGGGTGGCAGATGGAGCTGGTGGTATTGATGCCAGAGGTGGAGTGAGTGATGTGGAGAGGTGTCGATGTGGAAAAGTTTCGATGCCCGCCCACCTAACCTGAGTGTGTGTTTGGATTGTTCCAAGCGCTGAGCCGGTTTGGTGAGATTGAGAATGGTTTGGAGATGGGCGGCTGTAGAGTATTGTGGTGCTGGAATCTGGGCCCCAGAGTGAGGACAGTTTAAACGCTGGCACAGGTAGACTGGAAGCCTAAGAGTCGGGAATGGGGGCCAGATTCGGGCTGATTTTGCTTTGCTCTCCAGCAAATGTTCATTCTTTCTCTGCGGTGACGAGGTTGTGAACTGATCCAGCTGTTGTGCATTTCTGTCCCACTGGTGTGATGAACTGGGACCAAGGCTTGGGCCTACTCTGGCTGCACTGGGAGAGGATCTGCAGATTCATTCTGGTTTGGAATTCTCTTGGCTTGGTTCTATTGTTTGCATGATTTTTCTTCTCTCTTTTTCTCTGCCGTGTTTTAGGTCTTCCTTTCTTTAAAAATTGGGCTATTTGAGTTTCTTGCTTTGTCGCTGCCTGCAAGCAGACAAATTTCAAGGTGTATAGTTTATACATTCTTTGATATTGTGCTTTGAATCTTTGAAAGTTTGAACAGCTCTAAGTGACACTTTATAACTCTTTATAAGCTTGCAGCGTGTGAGATGTCAAGGTGTCTGTACAAGTTAAGCACTGTAGGTTAGTTAAATGTTTGCTGATAGTGGCTGGAGTCTTTCTTGGCCTCAAGGCACAGTGGCATCAGGATGTCTGTTGGTGACACATGAGTTGTTTGAATGAAAGAAACCATGTAGAGTTAGTGACATGAGAATAAATGATCAAAGAGTTTATTTGTTTTCGCATGTCTCGCCACGCTTGTGGAACTCTCTTTATTGGGGTACTTTTCACCCAATTTTTGGGACTTCACCTGGACTGGCGGAATTGCGATCGATACCTAGGAGACCCAGGATGGTTTCACGAATTGGAATTCGGAGTTCCCCCGACAACATCGACAATCAAGTCCCCTGACGATGGCAACAATCAAGTGGAGGCTAACAATTGTGAGCCCTGAAACCTTTGTAACTTACTATGTAGTACTTTGTGAGGTTTATTTGCCCTCTCAGTTTTGTGGTAATAAATTAAGCTTAAGTTACTTTGTTGGGCTTGTACGCCTATTGTCACATCTCCTGGACTATCGAATTCATTTGCGTCTGATCAAGCCAGCCCATTGCACATCCTCGGACTGTGCTGGTCATTGACGCAATCGACACATTTCACCCTATACATGTTACGAATAAACTCAATCTTAAAATCTTATCTTAAAAGTTTCACATCACACCCACATTAAAATCAATAGAGAGAATGTTGGACAGATTGTTAAAATAGCAGATCTCTTGATTCTGTGGGCTCGTGCTCAGCAGGTTAAGTTAAAATTGTCCCCCGGTCTTTGTGATACAGTAATCTGATATTTATGATCTTAAAAATGAAAAGGCAATACAACACCTTATATTCCATCTGGGTAGCCTTCAACCTGATGGCATGAGCATTGATTTCTTGAACTTCCGGAATCCCCCCTCCCCCTTTCACCATTCCCCATTCCCATTTCCTCTTTCATCTTTCCTCCTTATCTGCCCGTCACCTCCCTTGGTGCTCCTCACCCTTCCCATTCTTCCATGGTCTTCTGTCCTCTTCTATCAGATTCCCCCTTCTCCAGCCCTGTATCTTTTTCAAATATCAACTTCCCAACTCTTTACTTCACCCCTTCCCCTCTCCCGGTTTCACCTATCACCTAGCACCTTGTACTTCCTCCCTTCCCCCACCTTCTTATTCTGACTTCACATCTTTTTTTTCCAGTCCTGAAGAAGGGTCTTGGCCCCAAACGTTGACAGTTTATTCTTTTCCATAGTTGCTGCCTGGCCTGCCGAGTTCCTCCAGCATTTTGTGTGTGTCACTTTGATTTCCAGCATCGGCAGGTATTCTCGAGTTTCTAACTGGGACTATATGTCCTATAGGAACAGGACTGAGAGTGCACAAGTTTAACTCACTTTCAGCCCTGTCAGCTGATCAGTGTAGACCTGAAACAAGTCCTAAAATGCGTAAAAGGCAAAAGGTCGGGGCAAAAGGCAAAACGTTAAAGGTCGATAGTCATTTCACTGTGAGCCTAATGATTTTATTGACTCATTTTACTAAAGAAGCTGGTGAAGCACCTCTACTTCTTTTGGAGTTTGTGAAGATTTGGCATGAGATCTAAAACTTTGGCTAAGTTCTATAGATGTGTGGTGGAGAGTATATTGACTGGCAGCATCATGGACTGGTATGGAAACACCAATGCCCTTGAATGGAGAACCCTACAAAAAGTAATGGATATGGCCCAGGCTATCACGGGTGAAGCCCTCCCCAATATTGAGCACACCTACACAGAACATTGTCGCAGGAAAGTAGCATCCATCATCAGGGACCCCCACCACCCAGCACGTGCTCTCTTCTCACTGCAGCCATCAGGGAGAAGGTACAGGAGCCTCAGGTCCCACACCACCAGGTTCAGGAACAGTTATTACCCCTCAGACATCAGGCTCTTGAACCAAAGGGGATAACTTCATGACTTCACTTGCCCCATTATTGACATGTCCCCACAACCATTGGATTTACTTTCAAAGACTCTTCGTCTCATGTTCTCGATATCTATTGCTTGCCTCCCTGTTTGTTTATGTATTTTATTTATTTATATTTCTTTATTTATGTACTTGCTGAGTTTTTTGTCTTTTGCACACTGATTCTATCATGGTTATTATTCAATGGATTTATTGAGCAAGCCCAGGGTTGCATAAGGTGACATATATGCACTTTGCAAATAGCTTTCACCACATAGCGTCCAGATATAATCGTACCATCTGACACCAGTAGAGAAGTGGTTATTGGTGAACTCACAGTCCCCTGGGAAGACAACATTGATGAAGCCCATGAGCGCAAGTTAACCAAGTATGCAGAGTTGAGATCAGAGTGCAGAGACAGAGGGTGGAAGGGCTCATGCTATCCATTCGAAGTAGGCTGCCGTAGGTTTATTGCGTTCACTCTCCAGAAGTGGCTGCGTGACCTTGGCTTCACTAGAAGAGAGATCAAGTCAACCAGCAGGGCTGTAGCTGAGGCAGCAGAGAAAGGATCAGCATGGGTGTGGACCAAGTATGTCCAGAGGGGCAGATAGTCAGACAGTGTATGCATATCTTGCAAACCCTTCAGTAGTTGCATAGACACTTGAAGAGCAGACTGTCTGTTGGATGGAAGTGAACAACAACTCTGAGAGAGCCAGATGCCAAGTTTTTAAGCTCACCAGTGGGAGGTGGTGCTTTAGCACTGCTGGCCCACCACCTCGAGGGAGTCTTGATCATAAGCGGGCCGAAACTCCTGAAGACAGGTGGCAGATCAACTGATGATCCCACTGGTGATAGCACAGGACAGTTAACATCTTAGTCCACGTGTATTTTCAATTCTGATAACAAATTTACTTTGAACTTTGAAAACTTTAACTTGAATTTAGAAGATCAATAATAATGTTTCAATGAATACTGGGGTCACTGTAGAGATTGGTGGGATTATAGAGTCAGGGGAATGTCATGTATTCTACAGTATCTTAAGACAAATTGCTGGGCAAATAAATTGTCCAGTTTGTTTCTTGAAAAGTTACTACTGCACGCGAGAAATGGAATACCATAAGTACTAAGCTGTGTGGAGTAGAGCATGTGTGACCCCAGGTTGGCCCCTCAAAACAGGGGATTAATCTACGACTACCTTCATTAATAATCCATAACCTTATTGCAATTATTGAAAAGATATTTTCCTTTCCAGTTTGGGTTTGTACAACAATACAGGATTGAATAGTTTAGGTTGTGACTGATCTCAGGGAGATGGGAGAAACTAAATCTTTGCATTAAAAGGATGTCAGCTGTGGAACATATCAGTAACTCAGAGCTAAATATCTTTGTCCTGGGAGAAACATCTTCTCCTCCAAGGCCGTAAGACTGCTGAACTCCCTGCCAGCACCCAGGTCTCATCACTTTTGACAAAGGAGATGCTGATGGACTTTAAGAAGACTAAGCCTAATCTGTGCCCTGTCACAGGTGATGACGTGGAGGTGGTGAGGACCTACAAGTAGCTGAGGTACACTTGGATGACAGACTTGAGTGGAGCACCAACCCAGAGGCTGTGTACAAGAAGGGACAGAGTCCCCTCTAATTCCTGAGGTCCTTTCACATGTCCTACCAGTCTGTTGTCACCAGTACAATCTTCTATGTGGTGGTGTGCTGGGGCAAAGGCATCAACACGGGTGATGCAAACACGCTCAATAAACTGATTATAAAGCCTGGCTCTGTTATAGGAGTCAAACTGGACACACTGGAGGCTGTGGTAGAACAAAGGACCCTGCGGAAAATCCTGGCAATTCTGGACAATGTTTCTCACCCTCTGCATGCCACCTTGGCTGAACAGAGGAGCACTTTTAGTAGTAGACTAAGGCAACTGTGCTTCTCCAAAGAGTGCTATATGAGGTCATTCTAACCCTCAGCCATTAGGCTCTATAATGGGTCAACCTATAGCCGGGGAAGTGATGACCCCTCCTGTTAAACTGAAGTGATAACTCATTTTTTTGTTCTTTCTACTTCTCTTATACTATTTATATCTGTGCACTTGTAATGCTACTGTGACACTATGATTTCCTTTCATAGAAACATAGAAACATAGAAAATAGGTGCAGGAGTAGGCCATTCGGCCCTTCGAGCCTGCACCGCCATTTATTATGATCATGGCTGATCATCCGACTCAGAACCCCGTCCCAGCCTTCCCTCCATACCCCCGACCCCCGTAGCCACAAGGGCCATATCTAACTCCCTCTTAAATATAGCCAATGAACTGGCCTCAACTGTTTCCTGTGGCAGAGAATTCCACAGATTCACCACTCTCTGTGTGAAGAAGTTTTTCCTAATCTCGGTCCTAAAAGGCTTCCCCTCTATCCTCAAACTGTGGCCCCTCGTTCTGGACTTCCCCAACATCGGGAACAATCTTCCTGCATCTAGCCTGTCCAATCCCTTTAGGATCTTATACGTTTCAATCAGATCCCCCCTCAATCTTCTAAATTCCAACGAGTACAAGCCCAGTTCATCCAGTCTTTCTTCATATGAAAGTCCTGCCATCCCAGGAATCAATCTGGTGAACCTTCTTTGTACTCCCTCTATGGCAAAGATGTCTTTCCTCAGATTTATTTCGGACCAATAAAGTAACTATCTATCCGTACTTTTTACTTTTTAACTTGTGTCATAAATGCACCTTATTATTTGTTAATTTATTTGTGGGAATATTATTTATGTGTTGCATGTGTGGGTTATATGCTGCATGGTCCATAGGAAAGTTGTTTCACTTGGTGGTATACGTGTGTATGGTTGAACGACAATGAACTGGGCTTGAATCTGAATTTACCATTGCTTTTCTCTTGAATCCAGCAAATTCACAGCATGTTGCTTCCATACCGCATGATATAGGCGATCACAGTCTTTCCATGACCATGATTGTTCTTGGCAAATTTTTCTGCAGAAGGGGTTTGCCATTGCCTTCTTCTGGGCAGTGTCTTCACAAGACTGGTGATCCCAGCCTTTATCAATACTCTTCAGAGATTGTCTGCCTGGCGTCAGTGGCCGCATCACCAGGACTTGTGATCTGCACCGGCTGCTCATACGACCATCCACCATGGCTTCACATGACCCTGATTGGGGTGGGGGGGGGAGGCTAAACAGGAGTTACATCTTGCCCAACCAAGGGTGACCTGCAGGTGAACGGAGGGATGGAGCACCTTACACCTCCTTTGGTAGAGATATATTCCCACCCCACTGTCAGTCTTCCTTCAGTCACTACCTAAGTGAAATGTAGGTCCTCCACTCTCCAAAATGGATGTCAAGGTCATCCCAGGGCAGCTCAATTCATGGATACTAATCTCTTTGGAAGGTGACTTGTACAAAGAGAGGTCCCTCAGATGAGAATGTGGAGAACAGCAAGGTGAACCCGTCTTGTTATGCCATGCTCTACTCTGCATTAATAGATCAGGTCACCTTGTAAATGAGCACTGATTTTCTTTTGAGGCTTGCTCTGTCTACAATACTCACATTTCTTATACTTCTAATAGCTTCCCAGATGAACTGCTGACTATATTAAAATAGTTTTAATAAGAGCCAGCTTATCATTTATAGGAGTGCTGTATGAAAACTCAGCATTAATATAAACTCCACTGCCTGTAGGATTTATTCCATCAATTTTTCACAAAAATTGAAAGGAGTTGATTAAATTAATCTTCTGAGAGTTTGATCACATGAGGGTGCATCACCACAGTTAGCAGGAGTTCACAAATTCTAAGCAATTATACTGTCACGATTTTGTAATGAACCAGCAGCAAGAGATGACAAATTGAGTCGGGTTTTAATATTAAAACCATTATATTTATTTACATCTACTCAAAAGCATAGAAAATTGAATAAACTACTTTCTTAAACAGAAGTTAACAGTGTTATGCGTCTATAGCTCCCAAAGAGTCAAACTTAGAACCCGTTCTTAACAAATCTTACTCAAGCACAGTCTTAAAGTGGCAGTTCAGAGAGTCCCGAGATAGGTGAGAGGAGAGACTTGTGGATTCACAATGCAGTGACGAGGCGATCACGACAAATCCCGAAGATTCCTCGGCTAGTGAACGAAGAAATGGTTACCGAAGATCTCAGCTGAGGAATACTGTTCCGAAGTCCATGAAGAGCGATTTCGCAAAGTAACTGTCACAAAATCCACACCCATGGATCATACGAAAGACAGACGCATCTCCACAATGCTCAATGTGCTGCTGATTAACCTAATCCTTTGGGTATGGGTAAGCATTAGACTTTACCCTTCTCGACCGTGAGTTATTCCCTGAAGCCAGCTTGAAGCCTACGATCTTCACTCTCTCTCTCTCTTTCCTTTGACTCCCTTCTCAACAAAATGTCCACATTTCTTTTATACCGTCAGCATACATCATACGATAATGCTCACAGAAATGAAACTGTGGACTCAAAGTAAAACGAAACTGGGGACACGTAACAATACAAACTACAGTTTAAACTTCAGATTAACATAGCCTGTTGTATTTCATGCAGAATTATAGTAGCCTTCACAATCAAACTGAAGGTTGGGGGCATTTTTGGGATTAGGATGTATAGCAAAATATTGACTATTAACTTCAGCAACTAATTTCAGCCACCAATCTTCAGATCTGAATATGGACTGTAGATTAAATTTAAAATGAAGCTCCGGACAATGGGTTCCAAAGAGCCATGATCCGTGTTAATTGGAAAAGCCGGACAATGCTGATTTAGCATTTATTTTGGGTGCCTGTAGTGTGGGAGTGAAGAAGATGTGAAAGTTGTATGTAATTCAAAGGAAGCATTGTAGATACATTGTAAATACCTTTGGTCTTTAGCATATAAAATGCCATGTGATGTTGGGTCGAGCAGGCCTTTCCCCCTGAAGGGGGTCTCATTACGATGCCTGTTGTGGAATAAAGAGATTATTTCATGCCTACCAGCCGCTTCTCTCCAGTGACTTTGTTTCCGCGACAACTCTGCGCAATTCAACTGGACACTTCACTATAACTTATAATGAAGCTTTAAGCAGTTTCAGTAATGATGTATTTACTAAGCCCCAAAGTAATTTGTTGTAAAATATGAAGTATAGGAAAACTTGGTTGTTTATTCCCAGAGAGTTACAAGTTAAATGGTCCGTGTGAAAGAAGATGCACAATAATTGAAAAATGCCTTTTGCCCAACACATTGTGCCCTGAATCCAATATACGGATTAAGGTTCGCCCTTATTTCTTTTCAATTGACTTCAGATGATATAAAATTGATCAAATTGGGCTTGGCTTGTTTTGTAACAGTCTTAGTTCTGAGCCAGATGATTTGTTGGTTCAAGCCCCACTCTAGAGAGTTGACCCCGTGAGCTAAACTGACACTGCTAGCATCAGTGTCGTTAGGGTGCTGTCCTTTGGAGGTGATGTCAATCAAGCCCTTGACAATCCCCCAAGTAAACAACACCAGAGCACAAAGAGAGCGAGAAGCGGAACAGTAAGTTACTCCCACGTTTCTGCATAATATGAACTCAAAGTGCAAAGTTAAAAGTAAATTTATTATCAAAATATGTATATGTCAGTATATGCTATCCTGAGATTCATTTTCCTGTGGGCATTTACAGTAGAACAAAGGAGTTGGCAGTTTAAGTGGTTCAGCACAGACTAGATGGGACAAAGGGGCTGACTCTAAATACAATAGAATCAATGAAAAACTACAAACAAGCAAAGACTGACCAACAATCAAAAGAAGATAAAATGTGCAAACTATATAATAATAATAATAATAATAATAATAATAATAATAATAAATAATGCTGAGAACATGGATTGGAGAGTCCTGGAAAGCAAGTCCATAGATTGTGGAATCAGTTCAGAGTTGGGGTGAGTGAAGTTATCCTCACTGGTTCAGGAGCCTGATGGCTGAAGGTTAATAACTGTTCCTGAAGCTGGTAGTGTGGGACCTGAGGCTCCTACGATGGCAGGAGCAGGAAGAGAGCGTGGCGTGGATGGTGGGGAATCCTTGATGATGGAATTGGAGGTCCTCAACGAACATTATATTTAAAAATAAGTTTAATTTGTTCGTCACTTCACTGGTTATGGGTGTTTTCTGAGTATACATTCTGCAACATTATAGCAAAAATATACAAACAATTGCAGTAGTGTGTACTATCTACAAGATGCACTGCAACAACACACCAAAGTTCCTAAGGCAGCGCCTTCCAGACCCTCGACTGCCACCATCTAGAAGGACGAGAACAGCAGCTGCCAACACCACCACTTGGAAATCCCCTTCTAAGTCACTCACCATCCTGACTTGGAAACATATCACTGTTCCTTCATTGTCTCTGGATCAAAATCATGGAATTCCCTCCCTAACAGCACCGTAGGTGTACCCACACCTCAGGGACTGCAGCGGTTCAAGAAGGCAGCTCATCACCACCTTCTCATGGGCAACTAGGGATGGGCAATAAATGCTGGCATAGCTGGCGATGCCCACATCCTGTAAATGAATAAAAAAATACTTTAAAGCTTTGGGATATAATTAGGTTGTAAACATTTTATTTCTTTACACAGCAAAGCACTGGTCTTGAAACAATTACACTTATCTCATTTTGATTGATGATATTGACTATCAATAATTAGAGGTTACCTTTGTTAGGAAACTATTTGAAATGTGCTGCCATCGATGACTTAAAAAAATAAATGTTTTCTTAACCTGTCTCTGCACTCAGAATGACAATGTTCTCAATGTAAAGCTGTGGGCCACAAAACCACTTCTGTTTCCGAGGTAAACACTTGCACAGTTTTCTCCGTCAATCTTTGTTCATGATTATTCAAAAATCCTCCCGGGACCTTTGCTGCAGTCAAATACTTTCCACAAGACTGCAGACTGTAAAGATGAGTAACGAGGAACTGAGACCTTCCTTTCAGTGAAAAGTGACAGCAGAATCTCACTCAGATGTCGGAGTGCTGCACCAGACAGTCAAAGAAAGCAGAATTGCCAAAGGTATTGGATTTACATGAAATATTAAAACAATCCTGCTGCGTGCACTAAATCTTGTAAAAGGACAGGATGTTCTGACAGAGTTTTCAGAGAAGACCAGCTAATGTTCAGGATATATGAAATGGAACAGGAATTGGCTAGAATCAGGTTTAATATCACTGGCATATCGCGTGAAATGTGTTGTTTTGCGGCAGTAGTGCATTGCGATACTTACTGATAAAAACTATAAATTACAATAAGTATATATAAAAATTAAATTAAATTTATAGTGCAAAAAGAGAGGGAGAAAATAGTGAGCTAGAATTCATGGGTTCATTGCCCACTCAGAAATATGATAATGGAGGGAAAGAATCTGTTCCTGGAACATTGAATGTGTGTTTTTGGGCTCTTGTATATGCTTCCTTCTTGATGGCAGTGATGAGAAGAAGGCATGTCCTGGCTGATGGGGGTCCTGAAGGATGAACGCTGCCTTCCAGAAGCATTGCCTTTTGATGGTGTGCTGGATTCTGGGGAGGCTAGGGCACATGATGGAGCTGGCTGAGTTTACAACTTCCTGCAGCTTTTTCCGACCTTGTGCAGTGGCTTCTCTGTACCAGATGGCAATGCAACTGGATAGAACATTCTCCATCATACAGCTGAAGAAATTTGTGAATATCTTTGGTGACCTACCAAATTTCTTCAAACTCCAAAAGGAATATGGCTGCTGTTGTGCCTTCTTTGCAATTGCATCAAAATGCTGGGCCCAGGATAGATCCCCAGAGATATTGACACCCAGGAACTTAAAACTGCTCACCGTTTCCACTGCCGGTCCCTCGGCGAGGACTGGTGTGTGTTCCCTCGACTTGCCCTCCCTGAAGTCCACAGTCAATTCCTCGGTCTTACTGACAATGGTAACAACAAGGTTGTTGCTGCTACACCTCTCAACCAGATGATCTATCTTGCTCCTTAACACCTCCTCGTCACCATCTGAAATTCTGCAAACAATAGTTGTGTCCTTGGCAGATTTATAGAAGGCATTTGAGCTGTGCCTAGCCACACAACCGCGGCTGTAGAGAGAGTAGAGCAATGACTATTCACCCCTCTTGACTGCCGAGAGTGAGATCATGGCTGGCCTTTCGCCTTCATGTCACTTTACTACATGACCTGCACCACATCACTCAAATTCCTCATAACTAAAAATCTATTAACCTCTTGTCCTTTATATACTTAATAGCGCAGCTTTCTTCAGTGAAGATTCACGACCTCTCTAGGGGGAAAGAAATTTCTTCTCATTTCCTGAAGAAGGGTCTTGGCCCAAAACATCGACTGTTTATTAATTTCCATGGATGCTGTCTGACCTGCTGTATTCTGCTGTGTTTTAGACCATAAAATATAGGAGCAGAATTGGGCCATTTGGCCCATCAAGTCTGCTCCACCATTTCATCATGGCTGATCCATTTTCCCTCTCAGCCCCAATCTCCTGCCTTCTTCCCGTATCACTTCATGCCCTGACCAATCAAGAACCTATCAACCTCTGTCTTAAAGATACATACAGACTTGGCCTCCACAGCTGCCTGTGGCAAAGAATTCCACAGACTCACCACTCTTTGGCTGAAGAAACTCCTCCTCATCTCCAGTCTAAAAGAACACCCCTCTATTCTGAGACTGTGTGTGTTGCATTGGGTTCCAGTGTCTCCAGGCTTCCTCATGTTTATGTCATTCTTCTCATTTCTGTCCCAAGTCACTGTACCTTGTATTTCAGCTGACTGGTCTCCTAGTACCGGGAGAAGGGGTGTTCTATAAAAGGTGCAAACCACTGTACCTTTATAGAATCATGACCTTAATTATAGTTAGACCAGTCAGCTGAAACATCAAAATGAAGACACAAGAGAGTGCCGTTGCTAGAACTGGAAGCATCAGGTCTGCATGTCTCCTACGTACATGGAGTATAGATCAGTACCGCGAGGAACAAGTCCTTCAGCCCACAATATTGAGCCAAGCTATTTACACTGGTCCCTTCTGCCTACACAACTTCCTTTTCCCTCCATCCTCTGCACTCTCATGTGCTTTTCTAAAATTATGAGGGGGATAGATAGAGTTGACGTGGAAAGGCTTTTTCCATTGAGAGTGGGGGAGATTCAAACAAGAGGACATGAGTTGAGAGTTAAAGGGCAGAAGTTTAGGGGTAACATGAGGGGGAACTTCTTTACTCAGAGAGTGGTAGCTGTGTGGAACGAGCTTCCAGCAGAAGTGGTAGAGGCAGGTTCGATGTCATCATTTAAAGTAAAATTGGACGGCTATATGGACAGGAAAGGAATGGAGGGTTATGGGCTGAGTGCCGGTCGGTGGGACTAGGTGAGAGTAGCGTTCGGCACGGACTAGAAGGGCCGAGATGGCCTGCTTCCGTGCTGTAATTGTTATATGGTTATATGGACTGCTTAAATGTCACACCTAGTAGCACATTCCAGTCACCCACCTCTCTCTGTGTAAATGAACTTTCGCCTTCGCACCTTAAATGTACGCCCTCTAGTATTAAACGTTTCAACCATGGGAATAATGACAAACAAGAGAAAACTTGCAGATGCCGGAAATCCGAGCAATGCTCTCAAAATGCTGGAGGAACTCAGCAGGCCAGGCAGCACCTATGGAAAAGAGTACAGTCGACGTTTTGGGCCGAGACCCTTCAGCAGGTCCGAAACATCGACTGTTTACTCTTTTCCATAGATGCTGTCCAGCCTGCTGAGTTTCTCCAGCATTTTGTGTGTGTTGATGGGAATAATGACATTGGTTTTCTATCTGATCCTCATTTTATAAACTTCTGTCAAGTCTCTCCTCAGCCTCCGATGCTCCAGAGAACTTCTGTGAGAACTGAAGTTCAAAGTTCAAACTACATTTACTACTATATACAACCATGAAATATGTCTTCTTACAGGCAGCCACAAAGCAAGGAACTCATTTCAAAAGAGACTGTCAAACATCCAATGCACAGAAAAAAAAACACAAACCGTGCAAACAATAAAAGTAAACAAATAACATTCAGGACTGAAGTTCACGGAAGTGAGCCCGTGGACATGAAGCTGGTCACAAGCGATCCGCAGGCCTGTTAGTTGCAGGTCATATCCTCAGTTCAGCGCAGAGACGAGTAAACCTCGCTGAGCAGCGAGCTGAACACCGGCCCGATTCTCACCTCAGGCCCCAACACCCTGACCTTTTCAACCAGGCCTAGCACTTTGGTCGGCCAAATCTCCAGTCGTCCCTTGCCCTCAGACCTGGGTCCTGCTGTTCGATATGCTCTCAGGCCTCGGCCTGGCTGACTCAATTCAGTCCTTACCTAACTTTGCTTAAATCGGTCAAATGTCAGGCTGACTATTGTTCTTGGGCCTGGACTTGCCATCTTGCACCTTCAAGACTTCAGTTCACACTGCAAAAAATGTCCAGTTGTACAGGCAGTTTAAAAGTTCAACTCCAAAAGGGAAGTTACAGGCTACTACTGATTGCAGTGACTGTTTTTGAGAAAAAATGTTATTAATAAGGTACTTGCTGCCAGCAAGTCATTGCTGTGATTCACCAACACCATCTTAAACTGGAAGTGTGTGTTTTTCAGTGAGATCACCTTTCATTCTTTCAAATTTTAGAGAATAATCTGTTGATTTTAGGAGGAAAAGGATTGCGACAAGTCCTGTATACATTCTGGGAGATGAAGCTGCGGTGGCAGAGGAGTACAAATACTTGGGGGTTCACCTCGACAACATACTTGACTGGAAAACCAACACTAAGGCTGCTTACAAGAAGGGGATGAGCAGAGTCTATTTTCTAAGGAAGCTGAGATCCTTCAATATGTGCAGCAGGATGTTGGAGATCTTTTACCAGTCGGTTGTGGCGAGTGCAGTCCTCTTTGGGGCTTTATGTTGGGGGAGCAGCATCGGTCTAGACTAAATAAACTCATCAAAAAGGCTGGGTCTGTCCTTGGCTACAGCCCGGACTCTTTTGAGTTCGTGGTGGAGAGGAGGTCACTTAACAAATTGTTATCCATTATGGACAATCAGGCACATCCTCTCCATGACCTACTGAATAAGCAGTGGAGCACCCTTTCGAACAGACTCATTCAGCTCCACTGTCACAAGGATCGTTACAGAAAATCTTTCCTACCAAATGCAATAAGCATATACAACAGTTCATCTCTGTGCGACAGGAGAACACATATCACAGTACAATAGTCTCTGCTTTATTATTTTGTACATTATTATTGCACATTGGTAAATTATTATTGTGTATATTATTATTCCCTACTTTATTATTTGTTGTCTTCACGCTGTTAAGTGTGTTTTTAAATATTGCTGCTGTAACAAAAGAATTTCCCACTTGAGATCAGTAAAGTACTTATTATTATTATTCTAGGGGTTTCAATGGTTTCAATAGGTATATTTACTGTCCGAGAAATGTATACAAAGTACATCCTGAAATTCTTTTTCTTCGCAAACATCCACGAAAACAGAGGATGAATGACAGTTAAATGTTGGAACCCCAAAGCCCCCCCAGTTCCCCCTCCCACGCATAAACAGCAGCAAAGCAACGACTCCCCCGCCCCCCACAAGCAAAAAAGCATCAGCGCCCGCCACAGCGCACTCGCGCGTACAGCGAAGCATCAATAAAGACACAGACTTGCAGCACCCAAAAGACTACTCATTCATTATGATTATTACTACTATTACTAATCTTTCACAGGAGAATTCCACCAGCTCAGAAATCAATCTGCAGTATATTTGTTTCACTCCCTTTGTTGGAAATATATTCATACTTGGGTGGGGAGCCCAGATCAGTAATAATATTCCGGATGCAGCCCATCAATTGGAACAAAATGCTTCTACTCTTGCAATCAGATCCTCTTGCAATAAAGATCAAAGGGTAAATGGGGGAAAAAAAATCACAGGTGTTGGAAACCGAGAGTAAAAAGAGAAAGTACTGGAAATACTCAGCAGGTCAGGCTGCATCTGTGAGGGGAGAAACTGCATTTTCTGCTTTTATCGGTGTGTAGAGGAGAGTGTATTGATTGGCTGCATTACGGCCTGGTATGGAAACACCAACGCCTTTGAATGGAAAATCCTATAAAAGGTAGTGGATTCTGCCCAGTACATCATGGGTAAAGCCCTCCCAACCATTGAGCACATCTACATGAAATGCTGTCGTAGGAAAGCAGCATCCATCATCAGAGATCCCCACCACCCAGGCCATGCTCTTTTCTGCCCTATTCTAGATCTGTATTTCTAGAATAGGGTGACACGTTGACCTGGATGAGGAAGTTGAAGGGTTTTCTGATGACACAAAAGTTGAGGGTGTTGTGGATAGTCTGGAGGGTTGTCAGGGGTTACAGCGGGACATCGATAGGATGCAGAACTGGGCTGAGAAGTGGCAGACGGAGTTCAACCTGTGTGAAGTGGTTCATTTCAGTAGGTCAAGTTTGAAGACAGAATATAATATTAATGGTAAGATTCTTGGCAGTGTGGAGGATTAGTGAGACCTTGGAGTCCGTGTCCATAGAAGACTTAAAGCTGCTGCATGTTGACAGTGTTGTTGAGAAGATGTATGGTGTGTTGGTCTTCATCAACCATGGGATTGAGATCAAGAGCTGTGAGGTAATGTTATAGCTATATAAGACCCCACTTGAAGCGCTGTGCTCAGTTCTGGTTACCTCACAACAGGAAAGATGCGTATGCTGTAGAGACAGTGCAGAGGAGGTTCGCTGATGGGCAGACCTGCAGCCATTTAAGTTCTTAATGTCTAGCAGGGTCTTGCAATTGTAACAAATACATTTAAAAAGGACAATAACACTTTTGGTTGACCCTATAGAAGTCGCTGCGATCGAATGCGACGCTATCTTACCAGAAGCTCTTTTGGTTCCTATGTAGCTGCAGGTTCAAGTCTTGGCTTCTCTGAACCCTGTTCTGCTGGCCCAAGGCTGGGTAGAAAGAAGGGCCGAACAGAAATATGGTCTGGGTAGTTTCTTGCACTGCCTGGCAAATTTACAACTAGAAGAGTATGAGAGGGCTGAAAGTACAATTTGCCCTCGTGCAAATAATGACATAAAGATTCCTACCCACATTAAACCAAATGTATGGACACTTTACTGACATTTATGTTATTCCAACAAAGCAAATATATGTAAGCAAATGACCTAACATTTCACAATCAATATCGTCTTTTGTTGCTTGGTCCTCCAGTTTAAGATGCCCCACTTGCTGGTTTAAGTGACTACTTTCTGGTGGCCAATGAAACAAAGGAAGCAACTAAATACTTTGTTACTCACACTTTTTCTGTTAACTGATCGCTGCAGACAGTATGCTATGGTTTCCCTGCTGGAGTTCAGCTGTACGATCTGACATCTTGGCAGTGTGGATGGAGTCTCGTTCGGGCGGGGCCATTGCAGCATGTCTGGGCTGGAGTTGCTGGAGTGGACTCTGAGGCAATTCAACGCGGCGGAGGTGAGGGGTTAAGAGTCGAGCCTGAATTGGAAAGGTCAGGTACTGGCCCAATCAAGGTGGCGGAGCCCAAACCCGCGAGCGGGGAACGACCCGAGGTTTAGACAACTTAAGCACTTAAATGGCTGGGGTGTCAGGCTCGGAGGCAAGAGGCAGGCTGGTTTGGCTCACTCACAACACGCTGGAGGAACTCAGCAGGTCGGGCAGCATCCGTGGAAACAGTGAGTCAACGTTTCGGGCCGGAACCCTTTGTCAGGACTGTAGAGGGAAGGGGCAGAGGCCCTATAAAGAAGGTGGGGGGAGGGTGGGAAGGAGAAGGCTGGTAGGTTCCAGGTGATAAACCAGTAAGGGGAAAGATAAAGGGGTGGGGGAGAGGAAACAGGGAGGGGATAGGCAGGAAAGGTGAAGAAGGAATAGGGGAAAACACAATGGGTAGTAGAAGGAGGCGGAACCATGAGGGAGGTGATAGGCAGCTGGGGGAGGGGGCAGAGTGACATAGGGATAGGGAAAGGGAGGGGGAGGGAATTACCAGAAGTTGGAGAACTCTATGTTCATACCAAGGGGCTAGAGTCTACCGAGACGGTATATGAGGTGTTGCTCCTCCAACTGCAGGGTTTGCTGATCTCTGGGCTGGACTGCGGCTGTAGTCTGCATCTAGTGGGTTTCTGGATCGTCTGCTGCGATGCCTGGCATTGCGAACTTCAGGTCTGAATGCTCTCTGCTTGCTTTTATTGTTTGCACAATTTGTTTGCTTTCCCCCTTTCCTGCACACCGGGGGTTGAACGGCCTTCGTTTTGTTTTTAACGGGTTCTATTGGGGTTCTTTGCTTGGTGGCTGCCTGTAAGGAGACGAACCTCAAAGTTGTACAAAATATGCATACTTTAAGAAGAAAACGGACTTCGAATTAGTAAAGTAGAATATCAAAAGTACTGAAATCCTGAAGAAGGTTCTTGGCCTGAAATGTCAACTGTTTATTCATTTCCATAGATGCTGCCTGACCTGCTGAGTTTCTCAGCATTTTGTGTGTGTTGCTATCAAAAATACTGCCTCTTCACTGATTTTATTTGATGTACAATTTCTTTAAAGGCCACTTCTGGAATTGAATGGTTTCAAACTCCTTTTCAATCTCTCTCCAACTGCTTTTTCCCCAATAATACTCATCAGAAAGCAGAGAATCAATGTTCCTTATAAGCTGTTCCTGACCAGACTATATTGGTCATTCCATATGTTCTGCTACTCTTCTGTCTACTTTGATAAAGCTCGACAAATATCAATCGGCTACAAAGCTCGACAAATATCAATCGGCTACAAAGCTCAACAAATATCAATCGGCCACCGATCTTAACATCTTTCTGCGTGCAATCTGTCTGCAGCAAGTCTTAATATTCCAACTGTGACTACACTTCACAGTTAGAGATTTGGTTTGTCAACTCCAACTCTCGAAAACATCTACCTATGTACCACGTTGACCGTTCTGACTGGCTGCATTACCGTCTGGTATGGGGAGTGGGGAGTGGGGAGGGGGCTCCTGCACCAGATTGAAGTAAGGTGCAGAAACTAGTAAAGCTAGTCAGCTCCATCACTAGTATCCAAGACACCCTCGAGGAGCGATGCCTCAGAAAGACCTCGCTCATTATTGAGGACCCCCACCACCCAGGACATGCTCTCTTCTCATTGCTACCGTTGGGAAGGAGGTCAGAAGCATTAAGGCACACACTGGGTGATTCAGGAACAGCTTCTCCCCCTCTACCGTCTGATTTGTAATTGGACATTGAAGCCATGAATACTACCTCACTACTTTTTATTTTTTGTTCTTCTTGCAATACTTATTTTAACTTAACTATTTAATGGATATATATATGTATAATACATATACATGTATTACATATACATATGTGTATATATATATATATGTATTAAGTATATACTTAATTAAATTTAATTTTTTAATCTATATTTATTTATCAAGTATTTCATTGTACTGCTGGCATAAAGATTACAAATTTCACAACATATGCCATCGATATTACACGTGATTCATTTGATCTAGCTCAAGGTTTTGAAAGGAGGTATATATATGGCGAGGGCCTCAGCCCGAAACATCGACTATGTGTTCATTCCCATAGATGCTGCCTGACCTGCCGAGTTCCTCCAGCATTTTGTGTGCATTGCTATATAAATGTAATATTTTTGCGTCTATTTCCCTCTGACTAGATTTCTGTGGCTACACCTGGGTGCAATAATTGGATGTTTAACGGCCAAGAGTTAGGGTTCAGCAGACAATAAACAGAGCTATTGCATTTGATTCTTTCCCGCAAACTTCCGTGATATCATGCACAAGAGTAAAGATGAATGGTTCTTAAAATCAGGTCTGACAGCAGTTTTATTCCTCCCCAGATTCAGAAACAATCTTTGAACAACATTTTGATTTTTCAAAATAGTTCTGAAATGTTTCTGATCTTTCAAAAGCTTTGAAAACTTAAAAATATTAAATCACTTCATATTATTTGAAGCATTGGTTCATTAACGAATCACTATGAAGATTGAAACAGGGATCTCGGAAAGAATTTAAAATGTCTAAAGCACTGAAAATGTATTTTTAGATTAACAGGCAAGTCTTTGGAACATGCACATCTGTTCTTTTACATTTAAATC